>NW_027467777.1:24534540-24723100 GCF_004210375.1 Tachypleus tridentatus
TTCATAAAAGTTTCAATAAACCAACACTAATGTAAAACATTGGACAAACAACAGCAGTGGAAAACACTTCATAAAATGTTTCAATAAACCACACTGTAAAACATTGGACAAACCACAGCAATAGAAATCAGTTCATAAAAAGTTTCAATAAACCAACACTAATGTAAAACATTGGACAAACCACAGCAGTGGAAAACACTTCATAAAAAGTTTCAATAAACCAACACTAATGTAATACATTGGACAAACCACATGAGTGGAAAACACTTCATAAAACGTTTCAATAAACCAACACTAATGTAAAACATTGGACAAACCACAGCAGTGGAAAACACTTCATAAAAGTTTCAATAAAACCCTAATGTAAAACATTGGACAAACCACAGCAGTGGAAAACACTTCATAAAAGTTTCAATAAACCACACTGTAAAACATTGGACAAACCACAGCAGTAAAAAACACTTCATAAAAGTTTCAATAAACCACACTGTAAAGCATTGGACAAACCACAGCAGTGGAAAACACTTCATAAAAAGTTTCAATAAACCAACACTGATGTAAAACATTGGACAAACCACAGCAGTAGAAATCACTTCATAAAAGTTTCAATAAACCACACTGTAAAGCATTGGACAAACCACAGCAGTGAAAACACTTCATAAAAGTTTCAATAAACCAACACTAATGTAAAACATTGGACAAACCACAGCAGTGGAAAACACTTCATAAAAGTTTCAATAAACCAAAACTAATGTAAAACATTGGACAAACCACAGAAGTGGAAAACACTTCATAAAAGTTTCAATAAACCACACTATAAAACATTGGACAAACCACAGCAGTAGAAAACACTTCATAAAAAGTTTCAATAAACCAACACTAATGTAAAACATTGGACAAACCACAGCAGTGGAAAACACTTCATAAAAGTTTCAATAAACCACACTGTAAAACATTGGACAAACCACAGCAGTGGAAAAGACTTCATAAAAGTTTCAATAAACCAACACTAATGTAAAACATTATACAAACCACAGCAGTGGAAAACACTTCGTAAAAAGTTTCAATAAACCAACACTAATGTAAAACATTGGACAAACCACAGCAGTGGAAAACACTTCATAAAAGTTTCAATAAACCAACACTAATGTAAAACATTGGACAAACCACAGCAGTGGAAAACACTTCATAAAAAGTTTCAGTAAACCACACTGTAAAGCATTGGACAAACCACAGCAGTGGAAAACACTTCATAAAAGTTTCAATAAACCACACTGTAAAACATTGGACAAACCACAGCAGTGGAAAACACTTCATAAAAGTTTCAATAAACCACACTGTAAAACATTGGACAAACCACAGCAGTGGAAAACACTTAATAAAAGTTTCAGTAAACCACACTGTAAAGCATTGGACAAACCACAGCAGTGAAAAACACTTCATAAAAAGTTTCATTAAACCACACTGTAAAGCATTGAAAAAACACAGCAGTGAAAAACACTCGATAAAAAGTTTCAATAAAACAACAGTAATGTAAAACATTGGACAAACCACAGCAGTGGAAAACACTTCATAAAAGGTTTCAATAAACCAACACTAATGTAAAGCATTGGACAAACCACAGCAGTGGAAAACACTTCATAAAAAGTTTCATTAAACCACACTGTAAAGCATTGGACAAACCACAGCAGTGAAAAACACTCCATAAAAAGTTTCAATAAAACAACAGTAATGTAAAACATTGGACAAACCACAGCAGTGGAAAACACTTCATAAAAGGTTTCAGTAAACCACACTGTAAAGCATTGGACAAACCACAGCAGTAGAAATCACTTCATAAAAAGTTTCAATAAACCACACTGTAAACCATTGGACAAACCACTTCATAAAAAGTTTCAATAAACCAACACTAATGTAAAACATTGGACAAACAACAGCAGTGGAAAACACTTCATAAAAAGTTTCATTAAACCACACTGTAAAGCATTGACAAACCACAGCAGTGGAAAACACTTCATAAAAAGTTTCAGTAAACCACACTGTAAAGCATTGGTCAAACCACTGCAGTGGAAAACATTTCATAAAAAGTTTCAGTAAACCACACTGTAAAGCATTGGACAAACCACAGCAGTGAAAAACACTTCATAAAAAGTTTCATTAAACCACACTGTAAAGCATTAAAAAAACACAGCAGTGAAAAACACTCGATAAAAAGTTTCAATAAAACAACAGTAATGTAAAACATTGGACAAACCACAGCAGTGGAAAACACTTCATAACAGGTTTCAATAAACCAACACTAATTTAAAACATTGGACAAACCACAGCAGTGGAAAACACTTCATAAATAATTTCAATAAACCACACTGTAAAACATTGGACAAACCACAGCAGTAGAAATCACTTCATAAAAAGTTTCAGTAAACCACACTGTAAAGCATTGAACAAACCACAGCAGTGGAAAACACTTCATAAAACGTTTTAATAAACCAACAATAATGTAAAACATTGGATAAACCACAGCAGTGGAAAACACTTCATAAAAAGTTTCAATAAACCAACACTAATGTAAAACATTGGACAAACCATGGCAGAGGAAAACACTTCATAAAATATTTAAGTAAACCACACTGTAAAGCATTGGCTAACCCAAACCAGTGGAAAAAACTTCATAAAACGTTTCAATAAACCAACACTACTGTAAAACATTGGACAAACCACAGCAATGGAAAACAGTTCATAAAAAGTTTCAATAAAAAAAACACTAATGTTAAACATTGGAAAAACCACAGCAGTGGAAAAGACTTCATAAAATGTTTCTATAAACCAACACTAATGTAATACATTGGACAAACCACATCACTGAAAAACACTTCATAAAAGGTTTAAATAAACCAACAGTAATGTAAAACATTATACAAACCACAGCAGTGGAAACGACTTCATAAAAAGTTTCAATAAACCAACACTAATGTAAAACATTGGACAAACCACAGAAGTGGAAAAGACTTCGTAAAAAGTTTCAATAAACCAACACTAATGTAAAACATTGGACAAAGACAGCAGTGGAAAACACTTCATAAGAGGTTTCAATAAACCAAAACTAATCTAAAACATTGGACAAACCACGACAGAGGAAAACACTTCATAAAACGTTTCAATAAACCAAGACTAATGTAAAGCATTGGACAAACCACAGTAGTGGAAAACACTTCATAAAAAGTTTCAGTAAACCACACTGAAAAGCATTGGACAAACCACTGCAGCAGAAAACACTTCATAAAAAGTTTCAGTAAACCACACTGTAAAGAATTGGACAAACCACATCATTAGAAAACACTTCATAAAAACTTCAGTAAATCACACTGTAAAGCATTGAACAAACTACAGCAGTAAAAATCACTTCATAAAAAGTTTCAATAAACCACACTGTAAAGCATTGGACAAACCACTTTATAAAAAGTTTCAATAAACCACCACTAATGTAATACATTGGACAAACAATAGCAGTGGAAAACACTTCATAAAATGTTTCAATAAACCAACACTAATGTAAAACATTGACAAACCACAGCAGTAGAAATCACTTCATAAAACGTTTCAATAAACCAACACTAATGTAAAACATTGGACAAACCACAGCAGTGGAAAAGACTTCATAAAAGTTTCAATAAACCAACACTAATGTAAAACATTGGACAAACCACAGTAGTGGAAAACACTTCATAAAAAGTTTTAATAAACCACACTGTAAAGCATTGGATAAACCACAGCAGTGGAAAAACTCTTCATAAAAGTTTCAATAAACCAACACTAAGGTAAAACATTGGACAAACCACAGCAGTGGAAAACACTTGAAAAAAAGTTTCAATAAACCAACACTAATGTAAAACATTGAAAAAACCAGAGCAGTGGAAAACACTTCATAAAAAGTTTCAGTAAACCACACTGTAATGCGTTGGACAAACCACTGAAGCAGAAATCACTTCATAAAAAGTTTCAATAAACCACACTGTAAAACATTGGACAAACCACAGCAGTGGAAAACACTTCATAAAACATTTCAGTAAACCACACTGTAAAACATTGGACAAACCACAGCATTGGAAAACACTTCATAAAAGTTTCAATAAACCACACTGTAAAGCATTGGACAAACCACAGCAGTAAAAAATCACTTCATAAAAGTTTCAATAAACCAACACTAATGTAAAACATTGGACAAACCACAGCAGTGGAAAACACTTCATAAAAGTTTCAATAAACCACACTGTAAAACATTGGACAAACCACAGCAGTGGAAATCACTTCATAAAAGTTTCAATAAACCAACACTAATGTAAAACATTGGACAAACCACAGCAGTGGAAAACACTTCATAAAAGTTTCAATAAACCAACACTAATGTAAAACATTGGACAAACCACAGCAGTGGAAAACACTTCATAAAAGTTTCAATAAACCAACACTAATGTAAAACATTGGACAAACCACAGCAGTGGAAAACACTTCATAAAAGTTTCAATAAACCAACACTAATGTAAAACATTGGACAAACCACAGCAGTGGAAAACACTTCATAAAAAGTTTCAATAAACCACACTGTAAAGCATTGGACAAACCACAGCAGTGGAAAACACTTCATAAAAAGTTTCAGTAAACCACACTGTAAAGCATTGGACAAACCAAAGCAGTGGAAAACACTTCATAAAAAGTTTCAATAAACCAACACTAATGTAAAACATTGGACAAACCACAGCAGTAGAAAACACTTCATAAAAAGTTTCAATAAACCAACACTAATGTAAAACATTGGACAAACCACAGCAGTGGAAAACACTTCATAAAAAGTTTCAATAAACCAACACTAATGTAAAACATTGGACAAACCACAGCAGTGGAAAACACTTCATAAAAAGTTTCAATAAACCACACTGTAAAGCATTGGACAAACCACAGCAGTAGAAAACACTTCATAAAAAGTTTCAATAAACCAACACTAATGTAAAACATTGGACAAACCACAGCAGTGGAAAACACTTCATAAAAAGTTTCAATAAACCACACTGTAAAGCATTGGACAAACCACAGCAGTAGAAAACACTTCATAAAAAGTTTCAATAAACCACACTGTAAAACATTGGACAAACCACAGCAGTAGAAAACACTTCATAAAAAGTTTCAATAAACCACACTGTAAAGCATTGGACAAACCACAGCAGTGGAAAACACTTCATAAAAGTTTCAATAAACCACACTGTAAAGCATTGGACAAACCACAGCAGTGGAAAACACTTCATAAAAAGTTTCAATAAACCACACTGTAAAAGCATTGGACAAACCACAGCAGTGGAAAACACTTCATAAAAAGTTTCAATAAACCAACACTAATGTAAAACATTGGACAAACCACAGCAGTGGAAAACACTTCATAAAAGGTTTCAATAAACCAACACTAATGTAAAACATTGGACAAACCACAGCAGTGGAAAACACTTCATAAAAGTTTCAATAAACCAACACTAATGTAAAACATTGGACAAACCACAGCAGTGGAAAACACTTCATAAAAAGTTTCAATAAACCAACACTAATGTAAAACATTGGACAAACCACAGCAGTGGAAAACACTTCATAAAAGTTTCAATAAACCACACTGTAAAACATTGGACAAACCACAGCAGTGGAAAACACTTCATAAAAGTTTCAATAAACCACACTGTAAAACATTGGACAAACCACAGCAGTGGAAAACACTTCATAAAAGTTTCAATAAACCACACTGTAAAGCATTGGACAAACCACAGCAGTGGAAAACACTTCATAAAAGTTTCAATAAAACAACACTAATGTAAAGCATTGGACAAACCACAGCAGTGGAAAACACTTCATAAAAGTTTCAATAAACCACACTGTAAAACATTGGACAAACCACAGCAGTGGAAAACACTTCATAAAAGTTTCAATAAACCACACTGTAAAACATTGGACAAACCACAGCAGTGGAAACACTTCATAAAAGTTTCAATAAACCAACACTAATGTAAAACATTGGACAAACCACAGCAGTGGAAAACACTTCATAAAAAGTTTCAATAAACCAACACTAATGTAAAACATTGGACAAACCACAGCAGTGGAAAACACTTCATAAAAAGTTTCAATAAACCAACACTAATGTAAAACATTGGACAAACCACAGCAGTGGAAAACACTTCATAAAAGTTTCAATAAACCAACACTAATGTAAAACATTGGACAAACCACAGCAGTGGAAAACACTTCATAAAAGTTTCAATAAACCACACTGTAAAACATTGGACAAACCACAGCAGTGGAAAACACTTCATAAAAAGTTTCAATAAACCACACTGTAAAGCATTGGACAAACCACAGCAGTGGAAAACACTTCATAAAAGGTTTCAATAAACCAACACTAATGTAAAACATTGGACAAACCACAGCAGTGGAAAACACTTCATAAAAGTTTCAATAAACCAACACTAATGTAAAACATTGGACAAACCACAGCAGTGGAAAACACTTCATAAAAAGTTTCAATAAACCAACACTAATGTAAAACATTGGACAAACCACAGCAGTGGAAAAGACTTCATAAAAAGTTTCAATAAACCAACACTAATGTAAAACATTGGACAAACCACAGCAGTGGAAAACACTTCATAAAAGTTTCAATAAACCAACACTAATGTAAAACATTGGACAAACCACAGCAGTGGAAAACACTTCATAAAAGTTTCAATAAACCAACACTAATGTAAAACATTGGACAAACCACAGCAGTGGAAAACACTTCATAAAAGTTTCAATAAACCACACTGTAACACATTGGACAAACCACAGCAGTGGAAAACACTTCATAAAAGTTTCAATAAACCACACTGTAAAGCATTGGACAAACCACAGCAGTGGAAAACACTTCATAAAAGTTTCAATAAACCACACTGTAAAACATTGGACAAACCACAGCAGTGGAAAACACTTCATAAAAGTTTCAGTAAACCACACTGTAAAGCATTGGACAAACCACAGCAGTGAAAACACTTCATAAAAGTTTCAATAAACCAAACTGTAAAGCATTGACAAACCACAGCAGTGGAAAACACTTCATAAAAGTTTCAATAAACCAACACTAATGTAAAACATTGGACAAACCACAGCAGTGGAAAACACTTCATAAAAGGTTTCAATAAACCAACACTAATGTAAAACATTGGACAAACCACAGCAGTGGAAAACACTTCATAAAAAGTTTCAATAAACCACACTGTAAAGCATTGGACAAACCACAGCAGTGGAAAACACTCCATAAAAAGTTTCAATAAAACAACAGTAATTTAAAACATTGGACAAACCACAGCAGTGGAAAACACTTCATAAAAAGTTTCAGTAAACCACACTGTAAAGCATTGGACAAACCACAGCAGTAGAAATCACTTCATAAAAAGTTTCAATTAACCACACTGTAAACCATTGGACAAACCACTTCATAAAAAGTTTCAATAAACCAACACTAATGTAAAACATTGGACAAACAACAGCAGTGGAAAACACTTCATAAAAATTTCAGTAAACCACACTGTATGGCATTGAACAAACCACAGCAGTGGAAAACACTTCATAAAAAGTTTCAATAAACCACACTGTAAAGCATTGGTCAAACCACTGCAGTGGAAAACATTTCATAAAAAGTTTCAGTAAACCACACTGTAAAGCATTGGACAAACCACAGCAGTGAAAAACACTTCATAAAAAGTTTCATTAAACCACACTGTAAAGCATTAAAAAAACACAGCAGTGAAAAACACTCGATAAAAAGTTTCAATAAAACAACAGTAATGTAAAACATTGGACAAACCACAGCAGTGGAAAACACTTCATAAAAGGTTTCAATAAACCAACACTAATGTAAAACATTGGACAAACCACAGCAGTGGAAAACACTTCATAAAAATTTCAATAAACCACACTGTAAAACATTGGACAAACCACAGCAGTAGAAATCACTTCATAAAAAGTTTCAATAAACCACACTGTAAAGCATTGGACAAACCACAGCAGTGGAAAACACTTCATAAAAGTTTCAATAAACCAACACTAATGTAAAACATTGGACAAACCACAGCAGTGGAAAACACTTCATAAAAAGTTTCAATAAACCAACACTAATGTAAAACATTGGACAAACCATGGCAGAGGAAAACACTTCATAAAATATTTCAGTAAACCACACTGTAAAGCATTGAACAAACCACAGCAGTGAAAAACACTCCATAAAAAGTTTCAATAAACCAACACTACTGTAAAACATTGGACAAACCACAGCAGTGGAAAACACTTCATAAAAAGTTTCAATAAAAAAAACACTAATGTTAAACATTGGAAAAACCACAGCAGTGGAAAAGACTTCATAAAATGTTTCTATAAACCAACACTAATGTAATACATTGGACAAACCACATCACTGAAAAACACTTCATAAAAGGTTTAAATAAACCAACAGTAATGTAAAACATTATACAAACCACAGCAGTGGAAACGACTTCATAAAAAGTTTCAATAAACCAACACTAATGTAAAACATTGGACAAACCACAGAAGTGGAAAAGACTTCGTAAAAAGTTTCAATAAACCAACACTAATGTAAAACATTGGACAAAGACAGCAGTGGAAAACACTTCA
Source organism: Tachypleus tridentatus (assembly GCF_004210375.1). Lineage (NCBI taxonomy): Eukaryota > Metazoa > Arthropoda > Merostomata > Xiphosura > Limulidae > Tachypleus > Tachypleus tridentatus. The sequence goes on from NW_027467777.1 coordinate 24,543,244, forward strand.
TAAGAGGTTTCAATAAACCAAAACTAATCTAAAACATTGGACAAACCACGACAGAGGAAAACACTTCATAAAACGTTTCAATAAACCAAGACTAATGTAAAGCATTGGACAAACCACAGTAGTGGAAAACACTTCATAAAAAGTTTCAGTAAACCACACTGAAAAGCATTGGACAAACCACTGCAGCAGAAAACACTTCATAAAAAGTTTCAGTAAACCACACTGTAAAGAATTGGACAAACCACATCATTAGAAAACACTTCATAAAAACTTCAGTAAATCACACTGTAAAGCATTGAACAAACTACAGCAGTAAAAATCACTTCATAAAAAGTTTCAATAAACCACACTGTAAAGCATTGGACAAACCACTTTATAAAAAGTTTCAATAAACCACCACTAATGTAATACATTGGACAAACAATAGCAGTGGAAAACACTTCATAAAATGTTTCAATAAACCAACACTAATGTAAAACATTGGAGAAACCACAGCAGTAGAAATCACTTCATAAAACGTTTCAATAAACCAACACTAATGTAAAACATTGGACAAACCACACCAGTGGAAAAGACTTCGTAAAAAGTTTCAATAAACCAACACTAATGTAAAACATTGGACAAACCACAGTGGAAAACACTTCATAAAAGTTTTAATAAACCACACTGTAAAGCATTGGATAAACCACAGCAGTGGAAAAACTCTTCATAAAAGTTTCAATAAACCAACACTAAGGTAAAACATTGGACAAACCACAGCAGTGGAAAACACTTGCAAAAAAGTTTCAATAAACCAACACTAATGTAAAACATTGAAAAACCACAGCAGTGGAAAACACTTCATAAAAAGTTTCAGTAAACCACACTGTAATGCGTTGGACAAACCACTGAAGCAGAAATCACTTCATAAAAAGTTTCAATAAACCACACTGTAAAACATTGGACAAACCACAGCAGTAGAAAACACTTCATAAAACATTTCAGTAAACCACACTGTAAACCATTGGACAAACCACAGCATTGGAAAACACTTCATAAAAACTTCAGTAAATTGCACTGTAAAGCATTGGACAAACCACAGCAGTAAAAATCACTTCATAAAAAGTTTCAATAAACCAACACTAATGTAATACATTGGACAAACAACAGCAGTGGAAAACACTTCATAAAATGTTTCAATAAACCACACTGTAAAACACTGGACAAACCACAGCAATAGAAATCACTTCATAAAAAGTTTCAATAAACCAACACTAATGTAAAACATTGGACAAACCACAGCAGTGGAAAACACTTCATAAAAAGTTTCAATAAACCAACACTAATGTAAAACATTGGACAAACCACAGCAGTAGAAAACACTTCATAAAAAGTTTCAATAAACCAACACTAATGTAAAACATTGGACAAACCACAGCAGTGGAAAACACTTCATAAAAGTTTCAATAAAACCCACTGTCATGGACAAAAGCAGTGGAAAACACTTCATAAAAAGTTTTTAAACCACACTGTAAAGCATTGGACAAACCACAGTAGTAAAAATCACTTGATAAATAGTTTCAATAATCCACACTGTAAAGCATTGGACAAACCACAGCAGTGGAAAACACTTCATAAAAAGTTTCAATAAACCAACACTGATGTAAAACATTGGACAAACCACAGCAGTAGAAACACTTCATAAAAGTTTCAATAAACACTGTAAACATTGACAAACCACAGCAGTAGAAAACACTTCATAAAAGTTTCAATAAACCAACACTAATGTAAAACATTGGACAAACCACAGCAGTGGAAAACACTTCATAAAAGTTTCAATAAACCAACACTAATGTAAAACATTGGATAAACCACAGCAGTAGAAATCACTTCATAAAAGTTTCAATAAACCACACTGTAAAGCATTGGACAAACCACAGCAGTAGAAAACACTTCATAAAAAGTTTCAATAAACCAACACTAATGTAAAACATTGGACAAACCACAGCAGTGGAAAACACTTCATAAAAAGTTTCAATAAACCACACTGTAAAGCATTGGACAAAACATAGCAGTGGAAAACACTTCATAAAAGTTTCAATAAACCACACTATAAAATATTGGACAAACCACAGCAGTAGAAAACACTTCATAAAAAGTTTCAATAAACCACACTGTAAAGCACTGGACAAACCACAGCAGTGGAAAACACTTCATAAAAAGTTTCAATAAACCACACTGTAAAGCATTGGACAAACCACTGCAGTCAAATCACTTCATAAAAAATTTCAGTAAACCACACTGTAAAGCATTGGACAAACCACAGCAGTGGAAAACACTTCATAAAAAGTTTCAATAAACCAACACTAATGTAAAACATTGGACAAACCACATCACTGAAAAACACTTCATAAAAGGTTTCAATAAACCAACACTAATGTAAAACATTGGACAAACCACAGCAGTGGAAAACACTTCATAAAAGTTTCAATAAACCAACACTAATGTAAAACATTGGACAAACCACAGCAGTGGAAAACACTTCGTAAAAAGTTTCAATAAACCAACACTAATGTAAAACATTGGACAAACCACAGCAGTGGAAAAGACTTCATAAAAAGTTTCAATAAACCACACTGTAAAACATTGGACAAACCACAGCAGTGGAAAACACTTCATAAAAAGTTTCAATAAACCACACTGTAAAGCATTGGACAAACCACAGCAGTGGAAAACACTTCATAAAAAGTTTCAATAAACCACACTGTAAAGCATTGGACAAACCACAGCAGTGTGAAAACACTTCATAAAAGTTTCAATAAACCAACACTAATGTAAAACATTGGACAAACCACAGCAGTGGAAAACACTTCATAAAAGTTTCAATAAACCAACACTAATGTAAAACATTGGACAAACCACAGCAGTAGAAAACCCTTCATAAAAAGTTTCAATAAACCACACTGTAAAGCATTGGACAAACCACAGCAGTGAAAACACTTCATAAAAGTTTCAACAAACCACACTGTAAACCATTGGACAAACCACAGCAGTGGAAAACACTTCATAAAAGTTTCAATAAACCACTAATGTAAAACATTGGACAAACCACAGCAGTGGAAAACACTTCATAAAAGTTTCAATAAACCACACTGTAAAGCATTGGACAAACCACAGCAGTGGAAAACACTTCATAAAAGTTTCAATAAACCAACACTAATGTAAAACATTGGACAAACCACAGCAGTGGAAAACACTTCATAAAAGTTTCAATAAACCAACACTAATGTAAAACATTGGACAAACCACAGCAGTGGAAAACACTTCATAAAAGTTTCAATAAACCACACTGTAAAACATTGGACAAACCACAGCAGTGGAAAACACTTCATAAAAGTTTCAATAAACCACACTGTAAAGCATTGGACAAACCACAGCAGTGGAAAACACTTCATAAAAGTTTCAATAAAACCACACTGTAAAACATTGGACAAACCACAGCAGTGGAAAACACTTCATAAAAGTTTCAATAAACCAACACTAATGTAAAACATTGGACAAACCACAGCAGTGGAAAACACTTCATAAAAGTTTCAATAAACCAACACTAATGTAAAACATTGGACAAACCACAGCAGTGGAAAACACTTCATAAAAGTTTCAATAAACCAACACTAATGTAAAACATTGGACAAACCACAGCAGTGGAAAACACTTCATAAAAGTTTCAATAAACCACACTGTAAAACATTGGACAAACCACAGCAGTGGAAAACACTTCATAAAAGTTTCAATAAACCACACTGTAAAGCATTGGACAAACCACAGCAGTGGAAAACACTTCATAAAAGTTTCAATAAACCAACACTAATGTAAAACATTGGACAAACCACAGCAGTGGAAAACACTTCATAAAAGTTTCAATAAACCAACACTAATGTAAAACATTGGACAAACCACAGCAGTGGAAAACACTTCATAAAAAGTTTCAATAAACCAACACTAATGTAAAACATTGGACAAACCACAGCAGTGGAAAACACTTCATAAAAGTTTCAATAAACCAACACTAATGTAAAACATTGGACAAACCACAGCAGTGGAAAACACTTCATAAAAGTTTCAATAAACCAACACTAATGTAAAACATTGGACAAACCACAGCAGTGGAAAACACTTCATAAAAGTTTCAATAAACCAACACTAATGTAAAACATTGGACAAACCACAGCAGTGGAAAACACTTCATAAAAGTTTCAATAAACCAACACTAATGTAAAACATTGGACAAACCACAGCAGTGGAAAACACTTCATAAAAGTTTCAATAAACCACACTGTAAAACATTGGACAAACCACAGCAGTGGAAAACACTTCATAAAAGTTTCAATAAACCACACTGTAAAACATTGGACAAACCACAGCAGTGGAAAACACTTCATAAAAGTTTCAATAAACCACACTGTAAAGCATTGGACAAACCACAGCAGTGGAAAACACTTCATAAAAGTTTCAATAAACCACACTGTAAAGCATTGGACAAACCACAGCAGTGGAAAACACTTCATAAAAGTTTCAATAAACCACACTGTAAAGCATTGGACAAACCACAGCAGTGGAAAACACTTCATAAAAGTTTCAATAAACCACACTGTAAAGCATTGGACAAACCACAGCAGTAAAACACTTCATAAAAAGTTTCAATAAACCACACTGTAAAACATTGGACAAACCACAGCAGTGGAAAACACTTCATAAAAGTTTCAATAAACCAACACTAATGTAAAACATTGGACAAACCACAGCAGTGGAAAACACTTCATAAAAGTTTCAATAAACCAAACACAGTGGAAAACACTTCATGTAAAACATTGGACAAACCACAGCAGTGGAAAACACTTCATAAAAGTTTCAATAAACCAACACTAATGTAAAACATTGGACAAACCACAGCAGTGGAAAACACTTCATAAAAGTTTCAATAAACCACACTGTAAAGCATTGGACAAACCACAGCAGTGGAAAACACTTCATAAAAGTTTCAATAAACCACACTGTAAAGCATTGGACAAACCACAGCAGTGGAAAACACTTCATAAAAGTTTCAATAAACCACACTGTAAAACATTGGACAAACCACAGCAGTGGAAAACACTTCATAAAAGTTTCAATAAACCACACTGTAAAGCATTGGACAAACCACAGCAGTGGAAAACACTTCATAAAAGTTTCAATAAACCACACTGTAAAACATTGGACAAACCACAGCAGTGGAAAACACTTCATAAAAGTTTCAATAAACCACACTGTAAAACATTGGACAAACCACAGCAGTGGAAAACACTTCATAAAAGTTTCAATAAACCAACACTAATGTAAAACATTGGACAAACCACAGCAGTGGAAAACACTTCATAAAAGTTTCAATAAACCAACACTAATGTAAAACATTGGACAAACCACAGCAGTGGAAAACACTTCATAAAAGTTTCAATAAACCAACACTAATGTAAAACATTGGACAAACCACAGCAGTGGAAAACACTTCATAAAAAGTTTCAATAAACCAACACTAATGTAAAACATTGGACAAACCACAGCAGTGGAAAACACTTCATAAAAAGTTTCAATAAACCACACTGTAAAACATTGGACAAACCACAGCAGTGGAAAACACTTCATAAAATGTTTCAATAAACCACACTGTAAAACATTGGACAAACCACAGCAGTGGAAAACACTTCATAAAAGTTTCAATAAACCACACTGTAAAGCATTGGACAAACCACAGCAGTGGAAAACACTTCATAAAAGTTTCAATAAACCACACTGTAAAGCATTGGACAAACCACAGCAGTGGAAAACACTTCATAAAAAGTTTCAATAAACCAACACTAATGTAAAACATTGGACAAACCACAGCAGTGGAAAACACTTCATAAAGAGTTTCAATAAACCAACACTAATGTAAAACATTGGACAAACCACAGCAGTGGAAAACACTTCATAAAAGTTTCAATAAAACACTAATGTAAAACAGACAAACCACAGCAGTGGAAAACACTTCATAAAAGTTTCAATAAACCAACACTAATGTAAAACATTGGACAAACAGAGCAGTGGAAAACACTTCATAAAAGTTTCAATAAACCACACTGTAAAACATTGGACAAACCACAGCAGTGGAAAACACTTCATAAAAAGTTTCATTAAACCACACTGTAAAGCATTGGACAAACCACAGCAGTGGAAAACACTTCATAAAAAGTTTCAATAAACCACACTGTAAAGCACTGGACAAACCACAGCAGTGGAAAACACTTCATAAAAAGTTTCAATAAACCAACACTAATGTAAAACATTGGACAAACCACAGCAGTGGAAAACACTTCATAAAAGTTTCAATAAACCAATACTAATGTAAAACATTGGACAAACCACAGCAGTGGAAAAGACTTCATAAAGAGTTTCAATAAACCAACACTAATGTAAAACATTGGACAAACCACAGCAGTGGAAAACACTTCGTAAAAAGTTTCAATAAACCAACACTAATGTAAAACATTGGACAAACCACAGCAGTGGAAAACACTTCATAAAAAGTTTCAATAAACCACACTGTAAAGCATTGGACAAACCACAGCAGTGGAAAACACTTCATAAAAGTTTCAATAAACCACACTGTAAAACATTGGACAAACCACAGCAGTGGAAAACACTTCATAAAAGTTTCAATAAACCACACTGTAAAGCATTGGACAAACCACAGCAGTAGAAAACACTTCATAAAAAGTTTCAATAAACCACACTGTAAAGCATTGGACAAACCACAGCAGTAAAAATCACTTCATAAATAGTTTCAATAATCCACACTGTAAAGCATTGGACAAACCACAGCAGTAGAAAACACTTCATAAAAAGTGTCAATAAACCAACACTAATGTAAAACATTGGACAAACCACAGCAGTGGAAAACACTTCATAAAAGTTTCAATAAACCAACACTAATGTAAAACATTGGACAAACCACAGCAGTGGAAAACACTTCATAAAAGTTTCAATAAACCAACACTAATGTAAAACATTGGACAAACCACAGCAGTGGAAAACACTTCATAAAAGTTTCAATAAACCACACTGTAAAACATTGGACAAACCACAGCAGTGGAAAACACTTCATAAAAGTTTCAATAAACCACACTGTAAAGCATTGGACAAACCACAGCAGTGGAAAACACTTCATAAAAGTTTCAATAAACCAACACTGTAAAACATTGGACAAACCACAGCAGTGGAAAACACTTCATAAAAGTTTCAATAAACCAACACTAATGTAAAACATTGGACAAACCACAGCAGTGGAAAACACTTCATAAAAGTTTCAATAAACCACACTGTAAAACATTGGACAAACCACAGCAGTGGAAAACACTTCATAAAAGTTTCAATAAACCAACACTAATGTAAAACATTGGACAAACCACAGCAGTGGAAAACACTTCATAAAAGTTTCAATAAACCAGTGGAAAACACACAATAAACCACACTGTAAAGCATTGGACAAACCACAGCAGTGGAAAACACTTCATAAAAGTTTCAATAAACCACACTGTAAAACATTGGACAAACCACAGCAGTGGAAAACACTTCATAAAAGTTTCAATAAACCACACTGTAAAGCATTGGACAAACCACAGCAGTGGAAAACACTTCATAAAAGTTTCAATAAACCACACTGTAAAGCATTGGACAAACCACAGCAGTGGAAAACACTTCATAAAAAGTTTCAATAAACCACACTGTAAAGCATTGGACAAACCACAGCAGTGGAAAACACTTCATAAAAGTTTCAATAAACCACACTGTAAAACATTGGACAAACCACAGCAGTGGAAAACACTTCATAAAAGTTTCAATAAACCAACACTAATGTAAAACATTGGACAAACCACAGCAGTGGAAAACACTTCATAAAAGTTTCAATAAACCAACACTAATGTAAAACATTGGACAAACCACAGCAGTGGAAAACACTTCATAAAAGTTTCAATAAACCAACACTAATGTAAAACATTGGACAAACCACAGCAGTGGAAAACACTTCATAAAAGTTTCAATAAAAACACTGTAAAAGCATTGGACAAACCACAGCAGTGGAAAACACTTCATAAAAGTTTCAATAAACCACACTGTAAAGCATTGGACAAACCACAGCAGTTGAAAACATTTCATAAAATGTTTCAATAAACCACACTGTAAAACATTGGACAAACCACAGCAGTGGAAAACACTTCATAAAAGTTTCAATAAACCAACACTAATGTAAAACATTGGACAAACCACAGCAGTGGAAAACACTTCATAAAAAGTTTCAATAAACCAACACTAATGTAAAACATTGGACAAACCACAGCAGTGGAAAACACTTCATAAAAAGTTTCAATAAACCAACACTAATGTAAAACATTGGACAAACCACAGCAGTGGAAAACACTTCATAAAAGTTTCAATAAACCACTAATGTAAAACATTGGACAAACCACAGCAGTGGAAAACACTTCATAAAAGTTTCAATAAACCACACTGTAAAACATTGGACAAACCACAGCAGTGGAAAACACTTCATAAAAGTTTCAATAAACCACACTGTAAAGCATTGGACAAACCACAGCAGTGGAAAACACTTCATAAAAAGTTTCAATAAACCACACTGTAAAACATTGGACAAACCACAGCAGTAGAAAACACTTCATAAAAAGTTTCAATAAACCACACTGTAAAGCATTGGACAAACCACAGCAGTGGAAAACACTTCATAAAAGTTTCAATAAACCACACTGTAAAGCATTGGACAAACCACAGCAGTAAAAATCACTTGATAAATAGTTTCAATAAACCACACTGTAAAGCATTGGACAAACCACAGCAGTGGAAAACACTTCATAAAAAGTTTCAATAAACCAACACTAATGTAAAACATTGGACAAACCACAGCAGTGGAAAACACTTCATAAAAAGTTTCAATAAACCAACACTAATGTAAAACATTGGACAAACCACAGCAGTGGAAAACACTTCATAAAAGTTTCAATAAACCAACACTAATGTAAAACATTGGACAAACCACAGCAGTGGAAAACACTTCATAAAAGTTTCAATAAACCAACACTAATGTAAAACATTGGACAAACCACAGCAGTGGAAAACACTTCATAAAAGTTTCAATAAACCAACACTAATGTAAAACATTGGACAAACCACAGCAGTGGAAAACACTTCATAAAAGTTTCAATAAACCACACTGTAAAACATTGGACAAACCACAGCAGTGGAAAACACTTCATAAAAGTTTCAATAAACCACACTGTAAAGCATTGGACAAACCACAGCAGTGGAAAACACTTCATAAAAGTTTCAATAAACCACACTGTAAAGCATTGGACAAACCACAGCAGTGGAAAACACTTCATAAAAGTTTCAATAAACCACACTGTAAAGCATTGGACAAACCACAGCAGTGGAAAACACTTCATAAAAGTTTCAATAAACCACACTGTAAAGCATTGGACAAACCACAGCAGTGGAAAACACTTCATAAAAGTTTCAATAAACCACACTGTAAAACATTGGACAAACCACAGCAGTGGAAAACACTTCATAAAAGTTTCAATAAACCACACTGTAAAACATTGGACAAACCACAGCAGTGGAAAACACTTCATAAAAGTTTCAATAAACCAACACTAATGTAAAACATTGGACAAACCACAGCAGTGGAAAACACTTCATAAAAGTTTCAATAAACCACACTAATGTAAAACATTGGACAAACCACAGCAGTGGAAAACACTTCATAAAAGTTTCAATAAACCAACACTAATGTAAAACATTGGACAAACCACAGCAGTGGAAAACACTTCATAAAAGTTTCAATAAACCACACTGTAAAACATTGGACAAACCACAGCAGTGGAAAACACTTCATAAAAGTTTCAATAAACCACACTGTAAAACATTGGACAAACCACAGCAGTGGAAAACACTTCATAAAAGTTTCAATAAACCACACTGTAAAACATTGGACAAACCACAGCAGTGGAAAACACTTCATAAAAGTTTCAATAAACCAACACTAATGTAAAACATTGGACAAACCACAGCAGTGGAAAACACTTCATAAAAGTTTCAATAAACCAACACTAATGTAAAACATTGGACAAACCACAGCAGTGGAAAACACTTCATAAAAGTTTCAATAAACCAACACTAATGTAAAACATTGGACAAACCACAGCAGTGGAAAACACTTCATAAAAGTTTCAATAAACCACACTGTAAAGCATTGGACAAACCACAGCAGTGGAAAACACTTCATAAAAGTTTCAATAAACCACACTGTAAAACATTGGACAAACCACAGCAGTGGAAAACACTTCATAAAAGTTTCAATAAACCAACACTAATGTAAAACATTGGACAAACCACAGCAGTGGAAAACACTTCATAAAAGTTTCAATAAACCAACACTAATGTAAAACATTGGACAAACCACAGCAGTGGAAAACACTTCATAAAAGTTTCAATAAACCAACACTAATGTAAAACATTGGACAAACCACAGCAGTGGAAAACACTTCATAAAAGTTTCAATAAACCAACACTAATGTAAAACATTGGACAAACCACAGCAGTGGAAAACACTTCATAAAAGTTTCAATAAACCACACTGTAAAGCATTGGACAAACCACAGCAGTGGAAAACACTTCATAAAAGTTTCAATAAACCACACTGTAAAACATTGGACAAACCACAGCAGTGGAAAACACTTCATAAAAGTTTCAATAAACCACACTGTAAAGCATTGGACAAACCACAGCAGTGGAAAACACTTCATAAAAGTTTCAATAAACCACACTGTAAAGCATTGGACAAACCACAGCAGTGGAAAACACTTCATAAAAGTTTCAATAAACCACACTGTAAAACATTGGACAAACCACAGCAGTGGAAAACACTTCATAAAAGTTTCAATAAACCAACACTAATGTAAAACATTGGACAAACCACAGCAGTGGAAAACACTTCATAAAAGTTTCAATAAACCACACTGTAAAACATTGGACAAACCACAGCAGTGGAAAACACTTCATAAAAGTTTCAATAAACCACACTGTAAAACATTGGACAAACCACAGCAGTGGAAAACACTTCATAAAAGTTTCAATAAACCACACTGTAAAACATTGGACAAACCACAGCAGTGGAAAACACTTCATAAAAGTTTCAATAAACCACACTGTAAAGCATTGGACAAACCACAGCAGTGGAAAACACTTCATAAAAGTTTCAATAAACCACACTGTAAAACATTGGACAAACCACAGCAGTGGAAAACACTTCATAAAAGTTTCAATAAACCACACTGTAAAACATTGGACAAACCACAGCAGTGGAAAACACTTCATAAAAGTTTCAATAAACCACACTGTAATGCATTGGACAAACCACAGCAGTGGAAAACACTTCATAAAAGTTTCAATAAACCAACACTAATGTAAAACATTGGACAAACCACAGCAGTGGAAAACACTTCATAAAAGTTTCAATAAACCAACACTAATGTAAAACATTGGACAAACCACAGCAGTGGAAAACACTTCATAAAAGTTTCAATAAACCACACTGTAAAACATTGGACAAACCACAGCAGTGGAAAACACTTCATAAAAGTTTCAATAAACCACACTGTAAAACATTGGACAAACCACAGCAGTGGAAAACACTTCATAAAAGTTTCAATAAACCACACTGTAAAGCATTGGACAAACCACAGCAGTGGAAAACACTTCATAAAAGTTTCAATAAACCAACACTAATGTAAAACATTGGACAAACCACAGCAGTGGAAAACACTTCATAAAAGTTTCAATAAACCAACACTAATGTAAAACATTGGACAAACCACAGCAGTGGAAAACACTTCATAAAAGTTTCAATAAACCAACACTAATGTAAAACATTGGACAAACCACAGCAGTGGAAAACACTTCATAAAAGTTTCAATAAACCACACTGTAAAGCATTGGACAAACCACAGCAGTGGAAAACACTTCATAAAAGTTTCAATAAACCACACTGTAAAACATTGGACAAACCACAGCAGTGGAAAACACTTCATAAAAGTTTCAATAAACCAACACTAATGTAAAACATTGGACAAACCACAGCAGTGGAAAACACTTCATAAAAGTTTCAATAAACCAACACTAATGTAAAACATTGGACAAACCACAGCAGTGGAAAACACTTCATAAAAGTTTCAATAAACCAACACTAATGTAAAACATTGGACAAACCACAGCAGTGGAAAACACTTCATAAAAGTTTCAATAAACCAACACTAATGTAAAACATTGGACAAACCACAGCAGTGGAAAACACTTCATAAAAGTTTCAATAAACCACACTGTAAAGCATTGGACAAACCACAGCAGTGGAAAACACTTCATAAAAGTTTCAATAAACCACACTGTAAAGCATTGGACAAACCACAGCAGTGGAAAACACTTCATAAAAGTTTCAATAAACCACACTGTAAAGCATTGGACAAACCACAGCAGTGGAAAACACTTCATAAAAGTTTCAATAAACCACACTGTAAAGCATTGGACAAACCACAGCAGTGGAAAACACTTCATAAAAGTTTCAATAAACCACACTGTAAAGCATTGGACAAACCACAGCAGTGGAAAACACTTCATAAAAGTTTCAATAAACCACACTGTAAAACATTGGACAAACCACAGCAGTGGAAAACACTTCATAAAAGTTTCAATAAACCAACACTAATGTAAAACATTGGACAAACCACAGCAGTGGAAAACACTTCATAAAAGTTTCAATAAACCAACACTAATGTAAAACATTGGACAAACCACAGCAGTGGAAAACACTTCATAAAAGTTTCAATAAACCACACTGTAAAGCATTGGACAAACCACAGCAGTGGAAAACACTTCATAAAAGTTTCAATAAACCACACTGTAAAACATTGGACAAACCACAGCAGTGGAAAACACTTCATAAAAGTTTCAATAAACCACACTGTAAAGCATTGGACAAACCACAGCAGTGGAAAACACTTCATAAAAGTTTCAATAAACCACACTGTAAAGCATTGGACAAACCACAGCAGTGGAAAACACTTCATAAAAGTTTCAATAAACCACACTGTAAAACATTGGACAAACCACAGCAGTGGAAAACACTTCATAAAAGTTTCAATAAACCACACTGTAAAGCATTGGACAAACCACAGCAGTGGAAAACACTTCATAAAAGTTTCAATAAACCACACTGTAAAGCATTGGACAAACCACAGCAGTGGAAAACACTTCATAAAAGTTTCAATAAACCAACACTAATGTAAAACATTGGACAAACCACAGCAGTGGAAAACACTTCATAAAAGTTTCAATAAACCAACACTAATGTAAAACATTGGACAAACCACAGAAGTGGAAAACACTTCATAAAAGTTTCAATAAACCACACTGTAAAACATTGGACAAACCACAGCAGTGGAAAACACTTCATAAAAGTTTCAATAAACCACACTGTAAAACATTGGACAAACCACAGCAGTGGAAAACACTTCATAAAAGTTTCAATAAACCACACTGTAAAACATTGGACAAACCACAGCAGTGGAAAACACTTCATAAAAGTTTCAATAAACCAACACTAATGTAAAACATTGGACAAACCACAGCAGTGGAAAACACTTCATAAAAGTTTCAATAAACCAACACTAATGTAAAACATTGGACAAACCACAGCAGTGGAAAACACTTCATAAAAAGTTTCAATAAACCAACACTAATGTAAAACATTGGACAAACCACAGCAGTGGAAAACACTTCATAAAAAGTTTCAATAAACCACACTGTAAAGCATTGGACAAACCACAGCAGTGGAAAACACTTCATAAAAGTTTCAATAAACCACACTGTAAAACATTGGACAAACCACAGCAGTGGAAAACACTTCATAAAAGTTTCAATAAACCAACACTAATGTAAAACATTGGACAAACCACAGCAGTGGAAAACACTTCATAAAAAGTTTCAATAAACCAACACTAATGTAAAACATTGGACAAACCACAGCAGTGGAAAACACTTCATAAAAGTTTCAATAAACCAACACTAATGTAAAACATTGGACAAACCACAGCAGTGGAAAACACTTCATAAAAAGTTTCAATAAACCACACTGTAAAGCATTGGACAAACCACAGCAGTGGAAAACACTTCATAAAAGTTTCAATAAACCACACTGTAAAACATTGGACAAACCACAGCAGTGGAAAACACTTCATAAAAGTTTCAATAAACCACACTGTAAAGCATTGGACAAACCACAGCAGTGGAAAACACTTCATAAAAGTTTCAATAAACCACACTGTAAAGCATTGGACAAACCACAGCAGTGGAAAACACTTCATAAAAGGTTTCAATAAACCAACACTAATGTAAAACATTGGACAAACCACAGCAGTGGAAAACACTTCATAAAAGTTTCAATAAACCACACTGTAAAGCATTGGACAAACCACAGCAGTGGAAAACACTTCATAAAAGTTTCAATAAACCACACTGTAAAACATTGGACAAACCACAGCAGTGGAAAACACTTCATAAAAGTTTCAATAAACCACACTGTAAAGCATTGGACAAACCACAGCAGTGGAAAACACTTCATAAAAGTTTCAATAAACCACACTGTAAAGCATTGGACAAACCACAGCAGTGGAAAACACTTCATAAAAGTTTCAATAAACCACACTGTAAAACATTGGACAAACCACAGCAGTGGAAAACACTTCATAAAAGTTTCAATAAACCACACTGTAAAGCATTGGACAAACCACAGCAGTGGAAAACACTTCATAAAAGTTTCAATAAACCACACTGTAAAGCATTGGACAAACCACAGCAGTGGAAAACACTTCATAAAAGTTTCAATAAACCAACACTAATGTAAAACATTGGACAAACCACAGCAGTGGAAAACACTTCATAAAAGTTTCAATAAACCAACACTAATGTAAAACATTGGACAAACCACAGCAGTGGAAAACACTTCATAAAAGTTTCAATAAACCACACTGTAAAACATTGGACAAACCACAGCAGTGGAAAACACTTCATAAAAGTTTCAATAAACCACACTGTAAAACATTGGACAAACCACAGCAGTGGAAAACACTTCATAAAAGTTTCAATAAACCAACACTAATGTAAAACATTGGACAAACCACAGCAGTGGAAAACACTTCATAAAAGTTTCAATAAACCACACTAATGTAAAACATTGGACAAACCACAGCAGTGGAAAACACTTCATAAAAGTTTCAATAAACCACACTGTAAAACATTGGACAAACCACAGCAGTGGAAAACACTTCATAAAAGTTTCAATAAACCAACACTAATGTAAAACATTGGACAAACCACAGCAGTGGAAAACACTTCATAAAAGTTTCAATAAACCACACTGTAAAGCATTGGACAAACCACAGCAGTGGAAAACACTTCATAAAAGTTTCAATAAACCACACTGTAAAGCATTGGACAAACCACAGCAGTGGAAAACACTTCATAAAAGTTTCAATAAACCAACACTAATGTAAAACATTGGACAAACCACAGCAGTGGAAAACACTTCATAAAAGTTTCAATAAACCAACACTAATGTAAAACATTGGACAAACCACAGCAGTGGAAAACACTTCATAAAAGTTTCAATAAACCAACACTAATGTAAAACATTGGACAAACCACAGCAGTGGAAAACACTTCATAAAAGTTTCAATAAACCAACACTAATGTAAAACATTGGACAAACCACAGCAGTGGAAAACACTTCATAAAAGTTTCAATAAACCACACTGTAAAGCATTGGACAAACCACAGCAGTGGAAAACACTTCATAAAAGTTTCAATAAACCACACTGTAAAACATTGGACAAACCACAGCAGTGGAAAACACTTCATAAAAGTTTCAATAAACCACACTGTAAAGCATTGGACAAACCACAGCAGTGGAAAACACTTCATAAAAGTTTCAATAAACCACACTGTAAAGCATTGGACAAACCACAGCAGTGGAAAACACTTCATAAAAGTTTCAATAAACCACACTGTAAAGCATTGGACAAACCACAGCAGTGGAAAACACTTCATAAAAGTTTCAATAAACCACACTGTAAAGCATTGGACAAACCACAGCAGTGGAAAACACTTCATAAAAGTTTCAATAAACCAACACTAATGTAAAACATTGGACAAACCACAGCAGTGGAAAACACTTCATAAAAGTTTCAATAAACCACACTGTAAAGCATTGGACAAACCACAGCAGTGGAAAACACTTCATAAAAGTTTCAATAAACCACACTGTAAAACATTGGACAAACCACAGCAGTGGAAAACACTTCATAAAAGTTTCAATAAACCACACTGTAAAGCATTGGACAAACCACAGCAGTGGAAAACACTTCATAAAAGTTTCAATAAACCACACTGTAAAGCATTGGACAAACCACAGCAGTGGAAAACACTTCATAAAAGTTTCAATAAACCACACTGTAAAGCATTGGACAAACCACAGCAGTGGAAAACACTTCATAAAAGTTTCAATAAACCACACTGTAAAACATTGGACAAACCACAGCAGTGGAAAACACTTCATAAAAGTTTCAATAAACCACACTGTAAAGCATTGGACAAACCACAGCAGTGGAAAACACTTCATAAAAGTTTCAATAAACCAACACATGTGGACAAACCACAGCAGTGGAAAACACTTCATAAAAGTTTCAATAAACCAACACTAATGTAAAACATTGGACAAACCACAGCAGTGGAAAACACTTCATAAAAGTTTCAATAAACCAACACTAATGTAAAACATTGGACAAACCACAGCAGTGGAAAACACTTCATAAAAGTTTCAATAAACCACACTGTAAAACATTGGACAAACCACAGCAGTGGAAAACACTTCATAAAAGTTTCAATAAACCACACTGTAAAACATTGGACAAACCACAGCAGTGGAAAACACTTCATAAAAGTTTCAATAAACCACACTGTAAAGCATTGGACAAACCACAGCAGTGGAAAACACTTCATAAAAGTTTCAATAAACCAACACTAATGTAAAACATTGGACAAACCACAGCAGTGGAAAACACTTCATAAAAGTTTCAATAAACCAACACTAATGTAAAACATTGGACAAACCACAGCAGTGGAAAACACTTCATAAAAGTTTCAATAAACCAACACTAATGTAAAACATTGGACAAACCACAGCAGTGGAAAACACTTCATAAAAGTTTCAATAAACCACACTGTAAAGCATTGGACAAACCACAGCAGTGGAAAACACTTCATAAAAGTTTCAATAAACCACACTGTAAAGCATTGGACAAACCACAGCAGTGGAAAACACTTCATAAAAGTTTCAATAAACCAACACTAATGTAAAACATTGGACAAACCACAGCAGTGGAAAACACTTCATAAAAGTTTCAATAAACCAACACTAATGTAAAACATTGGACAAACCACAGCAGTGGAAAACACTTCATAAAAGTTTCAATAAACCAACACTAATGTAAAACATTGGACAAACCACAGCAGTGGAAAACACTTCATAAAAGTTTCAATAAACCAACACTAATGTAAAACATTGGACAAACCACAGCAGTGGAAAACACTTCATAAAAGTTTCAATAAACCACACTGTAAAGCATTGGACAAACCACAGCAGTGGAAAACACTTCATAAAAGTTTCAATAAACCACACTGTAAAGCATTGGACAAACCACAGCAGTAGAAAACACTTCATAAAAGTTTCAATAAACCACACTGTAAAGCATTGGACAAACCACAGCAGTGGAAAACACTTCATAAAAGTTTCAATAAACCACACTGTAAAGCATTGGACAAACCACAGCAGTGGAAAACACTTCATAAAAGTTTCAATAAACCAACACTGTAAAACATTGGACAAACCACAGCAGTGGAAAACACTTCATAAAAGTTTCAATAAACCAACACTAATGTAAAACATTGGACAAACCACAGCAGTGGAAAACACTTCATAAAAGTTTCAATAAACCAACACTAATGTAAAACATTGGACAAACCACAGCAGTGGAAAACACTTCATAAAAGTTTCAATAAACCACACTGTAAAACATTGGACAAACCACAGCAGTGGAAAACACTTCATAAAAGTTTCAATAAACCACACTGTAAAACATTGGACAAACCACAGCAGTGGAAAACACTTCATAAAAGTTTCAATAAACCACACTGTAAAACATTGGACAAACCACAGCAGTGGAAAACACTTCATAAAAGTTTCAATAAACCACACTGTAAAACATTGGACAAACCACAGCAGTGGAAAACACTTCATAAAAGTTTCAATAAACCACACTGTAAAACATTGGACAAACCACAGCAGTGGAAAACACTTCATAAAAGTTTCAATAAACCACACTGTAAAACATTGGACAAACCACAGCAGTGGAAAACACTTCATAAAAGTTTCAATAAACCACACTGTAAAACATTGGACAAACCACAGCAGTGGAAAACACTTCATAAAAGTTTCAATAAACCACACTGTAAAGCATTGGACAAACCACAGCAGTGGAAAACACTTCATAAAAGTTTCAATAAACCAACACTAATGTAAAACATTGGACAAACCACAGCAGTGGAAAACACTTCATAAAAGTTTCAATAAACCAACACTAATGTAAAACATTGGACAAACCACAGCAGTGGAAAACACTTCATAAAAGTTTCAATAAACCAACACTAATGTAAAACATTGGACAAACCACAGCAGTGGAAAACACTTCATAAAAGTTTCAATAAACCAACACTAATGTAAAACATTGGACAAACCACAGCAGTGGAAAACACTTCATAAAAGTTTCAATAAACCACACTGTAAAACATTGGACAAACCACAGCAGTGGAAAACACTTCATAAAAGTTTCAATAAACCACACTGTAAAGCATTGGACAAACCACAGCAGTGGAAAACACTTCATAAAAGTTTCAATAAACCACACTGTAAAGCATTGGACAAACCACAGCAGTGGAAAACACTTCATAAAAGTTTCAATAAACCACACTGTAAAGCATTGGACAAACCACAGCAGTGGAAAACACTTCATAAAAGTTTCAATAAACCACACTGTAAAGCATTGGACAAACCACAGCAGTGGAAAACACTTCATAAAAGTTTCAATAAACCACACTGTAAAGCATTGGACAAACCACAGCAGTGGAAAACACTTCATAAAAGTTTCAATAAACCAACACTAATGTAAAACATTGGACAAACCACAGCAGTGGAAAACACTTCATAAAAGTTTCAATAAACCAACACTAATGTAAAACATTGGACAAACCACAGCAGTGGAAAACACTTCATAAAAGTTTCAATAAACCACACTGTAAAACATTGGACAAACCACAGCAGTGGAAAACACTTCATAAAAGTTTCAATAAACCACACTGTAAAGCATTGGACAAACCACAGCAGTGGAAAACACTTCATAAAAGTTTCAATAAACCACACTGTAAAGCATTGGACAAACCACAGCAGTGGAAAACACTTCATAAAAGTTTCAATAAACCACACTGTAAAACATTGGACAAACCACAGCAGTGGAAAACACTTCATAAAAGTTTCAATAAACCACACTGTAAAACATTGGACAAACCACAGCAGTGGAAAACACTTCATAAAAGTTTCAATAAACCAACACTAATGTAAAACATTGGACAAACCACAGCAGTGGAAAACACTTCATAAAAGTTTCAATAAACCAACACTAATGTAAAACATTGGACAAACCACAGCAGTGGAAAACACTTCATAAAAGTTTCAATAAACCACACTGTAAAACATTGGACAAACCACAGCAGTGGAAAACACTTCATAAAAGTTTCAATAAACCACACTGTAAAGCATTGGACAAACCACAGCAGTGGAAAACACTTCATAAAAGTTTCAATAAACCACACTGTAAAGCATTGGACAAACCACAGCAGGAAAACACTTCATAAAAGTTTCAATAAACCAACACTAATGTAAAACATTGGACAAACCACAGCAGTGGAAAACACTTCATAAAAGTTTCAATAAACCAACACTAATGTAAAACATTGGACAAACCACAGCAGTGGAAAACACTTCATAAAAGTTTCAATAAACCAACACTAATGTAAAACATTGGACAAACCACAGCAGTGGAAAACACTTCATAAAAGTTTCAATAAACCACACTGTAAAGCATTGGACAAACCACAGCAGTGGAAAACACTTCATAAAAGTTTCAATAAACCACACTGTAAAACATTGGACAAACCACAGCAGTGGAAAACACTTCATAAAAGTTTCAATAAACCAACACTAATGTAAAACATTGGACAAACCACAGCAGTGGAAAACACTTCATAAAAGTTTCAATAAACCAACACTAATGTAAAACATTGGACAAACCACAGCAGTGGAAAACACTTCATAAAAGTTTCAATAAACCAACACTAATGTAAAACATTGGACAAACCACAGCAGTGGAAAACACTTCATAAAAGTTTCAATAAACCAACACTAATGTAAAACATTGGACAAACCACAGCAGTGGAAAACACTTCATAAAAGTTTCAATAAACCACACTGTAAAGCATTGGACAAACCACAGCAGTGGAAAACACTTCATAAAAGTTTCAATAAACCACACTGTAAAACATTGGACAAACCACAGCAGTGGAAAACACTTCATAAAAGTTTCAATAAACCACACTGTAAAGCATTGGACAAACCACAGCAGTGGAAAACACTTCATAAAAGTTTCAATAAACCACACTGTAAAGCATTGGACAAACCACAGCAGTGGAAAACACTTCATAAAAGTTTCAATAAACCACACTGTAAAGCATTGGACAAACCACAGCAGTGGAAAACACTTCATAAAAGTTTCAATAAACCAACACTAATGTAAAACATTGGACAAACCACAGCAGTAGAAAACACTTCATAAAAGTTTCAATAAACCAACACTGTAAAACATTGGACAAACCACAGCAGTGGAAAACACTTCATAAAAGTTTCAATAAACCAACACTAATGTAAAACATTGGACAAACCACAGCAGTGGAAAACACTTCATAAAAGTTTCAATAAACCACACTGTAAAACATTGGACAAACCACAGCAGTGGAAAACACTTCATAAAAGTTTCAATAAACCACACTGTAAAACATTGGACAAACCACAGCAGTGGAAAACACTTCATAAAAGTTTCAATAAACCACACTGTAAAGCATTGGACAAACCACAGCAGTGGAAAACACTTCATAAAAGTTTCAATAAACCACACTGTAAAACATTGGACAAACCACAGCAGTGGAAAACACTTCATAAAAGTTTCAATAAACCACACTGTAAAGCATTGGACAAACCACAGCAGTGGAAAACACTTCATAAAAGTTTCAATAAACCACACTGTAAAGCATTGGACAAACCACAGCAGTGGAAAACACTTCATAAAAGTTTCAATAAACCACACTAATGTAAAACATTGGACAAACCACAGCAGTGGAAAACACTTCATAAAAGTTTCAATAAACCACACTGTAAAACATTGGACAAACCACAGCAGTGGAAAACACTTCATAAAAGTTTCAATAAACCAACACTAATGTAAAACATTGGACAAACCACAGCAGTGGAAAACACTTCATAAAAGTTTCAATAAACCAACACTAATGTAAAACATTGGACAAACCACAGCAGTGGAAAACACTTCATAAAAGTTTCAATAAACCACACTGTAAAACATTGGACAAACCACAGCAGTGGAAAACACTTCATAAAAGTTTCAATAAACCACACTGTAAAACATTGGACAAACCACAGCAGTGGAAAACACTTCATAAAAGTTTCAATAAACCACACTGTAAAACATTGGACAAACCACAGCAGTGGAAAACACTTCATAAAAGTTTCAATAAACCACACTGTAAAGCATTGGACAAACCACAGCAGTGGAAAACACTTCATAAAAGTTTCAATAAACCAACACTAATGTAAAACATTGGACAAACCACAGCAGTGGAAAACACTTCATAAAAGTTTCAATAAACCACACTGTAAAGCATTGGACAAACCACAGCAGTGGAAAACACTTCATAAAAGTTTCAATAAACCACACTGTAAAACATTGGACAAACCACAGCAGTGGAAAACACTTCATAAAAGTTTCAATAAACCACACTGTAAAACATTGGACAAACCACAGCAGTGGAAAACACTTCATAAAAGTTTCAATAAACCAACACTAATGTAAAACATTGGACAAACCACAGCAGTGGAAAACACTTCATAAAAGTTTCAATAAACCAACACTAATGTAAAACATTGGACAAACCACAGCAGTGGAAAACACTTCATAAAAGTTTCAATAAACCAACACTAATGTAAAACATTGGACAAACCACAGCAGTGGAAAACACTTCATAAAAGTTTCAATAAACCAACACTAATGTAAAACATTGGACAAACCACAGCAGTGGAAAACACTTCATAAAAGTTTCAATAAACCACACTGTAAAACATTGGACAAACCACAGCAGTGGAAAACACTTCATAAAAGTTTCAATAAACCACACTGTAAAGCATTGGACAAACCACAGCAGTGGAAAACACTTCATAAAAGTTTCAATAAACCACACTGTAAAGCATTGGACAAACCACAGCAGTGGAAAACACTTCATAAAAGTTTCAATAAACCACACTGTAAAGCATTGGACAAACCACAGCAGTGGAAAACACTTCATAAAAGTTTCAATAAACCACACTGTAAAGCATTGGACAAACCACAGCAGTGGAAAACACTTCATAAAAGTTTCAATAAACCAACACTAATGTAAAACATTGGACAAACCACAGCAGTGGAAAACACTTCATAAAAGTTTCAATAAACCAACACTAATGTAAAACATTGGACAAACCACAGCAGTGGAAAACACTTCATAAAAGTTTCAATAAACCAACACTAATGTAAAACATTGGACAAACCACAGCAGTGGAAAACACTTCATAAAAGTTTCAATAAACCACACTGTAAAGCATTGGACAAACCACAGCAGTGGAAAACACTTCATAAAAGTTTCAATAAACCACACTGTAAAACATTGGACAAACCACAGCAGTGGAAAACACTTCATAAAAGTTTCAATAAACCACACTGTAAAGCATTGGACAAACCACAGCAGTGGAAAACACTTCATAAAAGTTTCAATAAACCACACTGTAAAGCATTGGACAAACCACAGCAGTGGAAATCACTTCATAAAAGTTTCAATAAACCACACTGTAAAACATTGGACAAACCACAGCAGTGGAAAACACTTCATAAAAGTTTCAATAAACCAACACTAATGTAAAACATTGGACAAACCACAGCAGTGGAAAACACTTCATAAAAGTTTCAATAAACCAACACTAATGTAAAACATTGGACAAACCACAGCAGTGGAAAACACTTCATAAAAGTTTCAATAAACCACACTGTAAAACATTGGACAAACCACAGCAGTGGAAAACACTTCATAAAAGTTTCAATAAACCACACTGTAAAACATTGGACAAACCACAGCAGTGAGAAAACACTTCATAAAAGTTTCAATAAACCACACTGTAAAACATTGGACAAACCACAGCAGTGGAAAACACTTCATAAAAGTTTCAATAAACCACACTGTAAAACATTGGACAAACCACAGCAGTGGAAAACACTTCATAAAAGTTTCAATAAACCACACTGTAAAACATTGGACAAACCACAGCAGTGGAAAACACTTCATAAAAGTTTCAATAAACCACACTGTAAAGCATTGGACAAACCACAGCAGTGGAAAACACTTCATAAAAGTTTCAATAAACCACACTGTAAAGCATTGGACAAACCACAGCAGTGGAAATCACTTCATAAAAGTTTCAATAAACCACACTGTAAAGCATTGGACAAACCACAGCAGTGGAAAACACTTCATAAAAGTTTCAATAAACCAACACTAATGTAAAACATTGGACAAACCACAGCAGTGAAAACACTTCATAAAAGTTTCAATAAACCAACACTAATGTAAAACATTGGACAAACCACAGCAGTGGAAAACACTTCATAAAAGTTTCAATAAACCAACACTAATGTAAAACATTGGACAAACCACAGCAGTGGAAAACACTTCATAAAAGTTTCAATAAACCAACACTAATGTAAAACATTGGACAAACCACAGCAGTGGAAAACACTTCATAAAAGTTTCAATAAACCACACTGTAAAACATTGGACAAACCACAGCAGTGGAAAACACTTCATAAAAGTTTCAATAAACCAACACTAATGTAAAACATTGGACAAACCACAGCAGTGGAAAACACTTCATAAAAGTTTCAATAAACCACACTGTAAAGCATTGGACAAACCACAGCAGTGGAAAACACTTCATAAAAGTTTCAATAAACCACACTGTTAACCATTGGACAAACCACAGCAGTGGAAGACACTTCATAAAAAGTTTCATTAAACCACACTGTAAAGCATTGGACAAACCACAGCAGTGGAAAACACTTCATAAAAGTTTCAATAAACCAACACTAATGTAAAACATTGGACAAACCACAGCAGTGAAAAACACTTCATAAAAGTTTCAATAAACCAACACTAATGTAAAACATTGGACAAACCACAGCAGTGGAAAACACTTCATAAAAGTTTCAATAAACCAACACTAATGTAAAACATTGGACAAACCACAGCAGTGGAAAACACTTCATAAAAGTTTCAATAAACCACACTGTAAAACATTGGACAAACCACAGCAGTGGAAAACACTTCATAAAAGTTTCAATAAACCACACTATAAAACATTGGACAAACCACAGCAGTGGAAAACACTTCATAAAAAGTTTCAATAAACCACACTGTAAAGCATTGGACAAACCACAGCAGTGGAAAACACTTCATAAAAGTTTCAGTAAACCACACTGTAAAGCATTGGACAAACCACTGCAGTCGAAATCACTTCATAAAAAATTTCAGTAAACCACACTGTAAAGCATTGGACAAACCACAGCAGTGGAAAACACTTCATAAAAAGTTTCAATAAACCAACACTAATGTAAAACATTGGACAAACCACATCAGTGAAAAACACTTCATAAAGGTTTCAATAAACCAACACTAATGTAAAACATTGGACAAACCACAGCAGTGGAAAACACTTCATAAAAGTTTCAATAAACCACACTGTAAAACATTGGACAAACCACAGCAGTGGAAAACACTTCATAAAAGTTTCAATAAACCACACTGTAAAACATTGGACAAACCACAGCAGTGGAAAACACTTCATAAAAGTTTCAATAAACCACACTGTAAAGCATTGGACAAACCACAGCAGTGGAAAACACTTCATAAAAGTTTCAATAAACCACACTGTAAAACATTGACAAACCACAGCAGTGGAAAACACTTCATAAAAGTTTCAATAAACCACACTGTAAAACATTGGACAAACCACAGCAGTGGAAAACACTTCATAAAAGTTTCAATAAACAACACACTGTAAAACATTGGACAAACCACAGCAGTGGAAAACACTTCATAAAAGTTTCAATAAACCACACTGTAAAGCATTGGACAAACCACAGCAGTGGAAAACACTTCATAAAAGTTTCAATAAACCACACTGTAAAACATTGGACAAACCACAGCAGTGGAAAACACTTCATAAAAGTTTCAATAAACCACACTGTAAAACATTGGACAAACCACAGCAGTGGAAAACACTTCATAAAAGTTTCAATAAACCAACACTAATGTAAAACATTGGACAAACCACAGCAGTGGAAAACACTTCATAAAAGTTTCAATAAACCAACACTAATGTAAAACATTGGACAAACCACAGCAGTGGAAAACACTTCATAAAAGTTTCAATAAACCAACACTGTAAAACATTGGACAAACCACAGCAGTGGAAAACACTTCATAAAAGTTTCAATAAACCACACTGTAAAACATTGGACAAACCACAGCAGTGGAAAACACTTCATAAAAGTTTCAATAAACCACACTGTAAAGCATTGGACAAACCACAGCAGTGGAAAACACTTCATAAAAGTTTCAATAAACCACACTAATGTAAAACATTGGACAAACCACAGCAGTGGAAAACACTTCATAAAAGTTTCAATAAACCACACTGTAAAACATTGGACAAACCACAGCAGTGGAAAACACTTCATAAAAGTTTCAATAAACCAACACTGTAAAACATTGGACAAACCACAGCAGTGGAAAACACTTCATAAAAGTTTCAATAAACCACACTGTAAAGCATTGGACAAACCACAGCAGTGGAAAACACTTCATAAAAGTTTCAATAAACACACTGTAAAGCATTGGACAAACCACAGCAGTAGAAATCACTTCATAAAAAGTTTCAATAAACCACACTGTAAAGCATTGGACAAACCACAGCAGTGGAAAACACTTCATAAAAGGTTTCAATAAACCAACACTAATGTAAAACATTGGACAAACCACAGCAGTGGAAAACACTTCATAAAAGTTTCAATAAACCAACACTAATGTAAAACATTGGACAAACCACAGCAGTGGAAAACACTTCATAAAAGTTTCAATAAACCAACACTAATGTAAAACATTGGACAAACCACAGCAGTGGAAAACACTTCATAAAAGTTTCAATAAACCAACACTAATGTAAAACATTGGACAAACCACAGCAGTGGAAAACACTTCATAAAAGTTTCAATAAACCACACTGTAAAGCATTGGACAAACCACAGCAGTGGAAAACACTTCATAAAAGTTTCAATAAACCACACTGTAAAGCATTGGACAAACCACAGCAGTGGAAAACACTTCATAAAAGTTTCAATAAACCACACTGTAAAGCATTGGACAAACCACAGCAGTGGAAAACACTTCATAAAAGTTTCAATAAACCACACTGTAAAGCATTGGACAAACCACAGCAGTGGAAAACACTTCATAAAAAAGTTTCAATAAACCACACTGTAAAACATTGGACAAACCACAGCAGTGGAAAACACTTCATAAAAGTTTCAATAAACCAACACTAATGTAAAACATTGGACAAACCACAGCAGTGGAAAACACTTCATAAAAGTTTCAATAAACCACACTGTAAAGCATTGGACAAACCACAGCAGTGGAAAACACTTCATAAAAGTTTCAATAAACCACACTATGTAAAACATTGGACAAACCACAGCAGTGGAAAACACTTCATAAAAGTTTCAATAAACCACACTGTAAAGCATTGGACAAACCACAGCAGTGGAAAACACTTCATAAAAGTTTCAATAAACCACACTGTAAAGCATTGGACAAACCACAGCAGTGGAAAACACTTCATAAAAGTTTCAATAAACCACACTGTAAAGCATTGGACAAACCACAGCAGTGGAAAACACTTCATAAAAGTTTCAATAAACCACACTGTAAAACATTGGACAAACCACAGCAGTGGAAAACACTTCATAAAAGTTTCAATAAACCACACTGTAAAACATTGGACAAACCACAGCAGTGGAAAACACTTCATAAAAGTTTCAATAAACCACACTGTAAAGCATTGGACAAACCACAGCAGTGGAAAACACTTCATAAAAAGTTTCAATAAACCAACACTAATGTAAAACATTGGACAAACCACAGCAGTGGAAAACACTTCATAAAAAGTTTCAATAAACCACACTGTAAAGCATTGGACAAACCACAGCAGTGGAAAACACTTCATAAAAGTTTCAATAAACCACACTGTAAAACATTGGACAAACCACATCAGTGGAAAACACTTCATAAAAGTTTCAATAAACCAACACTAATGTAAAACATTGGACAAACCACAGCAGTGGAAAACACTTCATAAAAGTTTCAATAAACCAACACTAATGTAAAACATTGGACAAACCACAGCAGTGGAAAACACTTCATAAAAGTTTCAATAAACCACACTGTAAAACATTGGACAAACCACAGCAGTGGAAAACACTTCATAAAAGTTTCAATAAACCACACTGTAAAACATTGGACAAACCACAGCAGTGGAAAACACTTCATAAAAAGTTTCAATAAACCACACTGTAAAGCAATGGACAAACAACAGCAGTGTAAAACACTTCATAAAAAGTTTCAGTAAACCACACTGTAAATCATTGGATAAACCACTGCAGTCGAAATCACTTCATAAAAAATTTCAGTAAACTACACTGTAAAGCATTGGAAAAACCACAGCAGTTCAATACACTTCATAAAAAGTTTCAATAAACCAACACTAATTAGTGTAAAACATTGGACAAAGTTTCAGTGGAAAACACTTCATAAAAGTTTCAATAAACCACACTGTAAAGCATTGGACAAACCACAGTAGTGGAAAACACTTCATGAAAAGTTTCAGTAAACCACACTGTAAAGCATTGGACAAACCACAGCAGTGGAAAACACTTCATAAAAATTTCAGTGAACCACACTGTAAAGCGTTAGACAAACGACAGCAGTGGAAAACACTTCATAAAAAGTGTCAATACACCAACACTAATATAATACATTGGACAAACCACATCATTGAAAAACACATCATAAAAGGTTTCAATAAACCAACACTAATGTAAAACATTGGACAAACCACAGCAGTGGAAAACACTTCATAAAAAGTTTCAATAAACCAACACTAATGTAAAACATTGGACAAACCACAGCAGTGGAAAACACTTCGTAAAAAGTTTCAATAAACCAACACTAATGTAAAACATTGGACAAACCACAGCAGTGGAAAACACTTCATAAAAAGTTTCAATAAACCACACTGTAAAACATTGGACAAACCACAGCAATAGAAAACACTTCATAAAAAGTTTCAATAAACCACACTGTAAAACATTGGACAAACCACAGCAGTGGAAAACACTTCATAAAAAGTTTCAATAAACCACACTGTAAAGCATTGGACAAACCACAGCAGTGGAAAACACTTCATAAAAAGTTTCAATAAACCACACTGTAAAGCATTGGACAAACCACAGCAGTGGAAAACACTTCATAAAAGTTTCAATAAACCACACTGTAAAGCATTGGACAAACCACAGCAGTGGAAAACACTTCATAAAAGTTTCAATAAACCAACACTAATGTAAAACATTGGACAAACCACATCACTGAAAAACACTTCATAAAAGGTTTCAATAAACCAACACTAATGTAAAACATTGGACAAACCACAGCAGTGGAAAACACTTCATAAAAGTTTCAATAAACCAACACTAATGTAAAACATTGGACAAACCACAGCAGTGGAAAACACTTCATAAAAAGTTTCAATAAACCACACTGTAAAACATTGGACAAACCACAGCAGTGGAAAACACTTCATAAAAGTTTCAATAAACCACACTGTAAAACATTGGACAAACCACAGCAGTGGAAAACACTTCATAAAAGTTTCAATAAACCACACTGTAAAACATTGGACAAACCACAGAAATGGAAAACAATTCATAAAAAGTTTCAATAAATCCACACTGTAAAGCATTGGACAAACCACAGCAGTGGAAAACACTTCATAAAAGTTTCAATAAACCACACTGTAAAACATTGGACAAACCACAGCAGTGGAAAACACTTCATAAAAAGTTTCAATAAACCAACACTAATGTAAAACATTGGACAAACCACAGCAGTGGAAAACACTTCATAAAAGTTTCAATAAACCACACTAATGTAAAACATTGGACAAACCACAGCAGTGGAAAACACTTCATAAAAAGTTTCAGTAAACCACACTGTAAAGCATTGGACAAACCACTGCAGCAGAAATCACTTCATAAAAAGTTTCATTAAACCACACTGTAAAACATCGGACAAACCACAGCAGGAGAAAACACTTCATAAAAAGTTTCATTAAACCACACTGTAAAGCATTGGACAAACCACAGCAGTAGAAAACACTTCATAAAAAGTTTCAATAAACCACACTGTAAAACATTGGACAAACCACAGCAGTGGAAAACACTTCATAAAAGTTTCAATAAACCACACTGTAAAGCATTGGACAAACCACAGCAGTGGAAAACACTTCATAAAAAGTTTCATTAAACCACACTGTAAAGCATTGGACAAACCACAGCAGTGGAAAACACTTCATAAAAGTTTCAATAAACCACACTGTAAAGCATTGGACAAACCACAGCAGTAGAAAACACTTCATAAAAAGTTTCAATAAACCACACTGTAAAGCATTGGACAAACCACAGCAGTGGAAAACACTTCATAAAAGTTTCAATAAACCAACACTAATGTAAAACATTGGACAAACCACAGCAGTGGAAAACACTTCATAAAAGTTTCAATAAACCACTAATGTAAAACATTGGACAAACCACAGCAGTGGAAAACACTTCATAAAAAGTTTCAATAAACCAACACTAATGTAAAACATTGGACAAACCACAGCAGTGGAAAACACTTCATAAAAGTTTCAATAAACCAACACTAATGTAAAACATTGGACAAACCACAGCAGTGGAAAACACTTCATAAAAAGTTTCAATAAACCACACTGTAAAGCATTGGACAAACCACAGCAGTGGAAAACACTTCATAAAAGTTTCAATAAACCACACTAATGTAAAACATTGGACAAACCACAGCAGTAGAAATCACTTCATAAAAGTTTCAATAAACCACACTGTAAAGCATTGGACAAACCACAGCAGTGGAAAACACTTCATAAAAAGTTTCAATAAACCACACTGTAAAGCATTGGACAAACCACAGCAGTGGAAAACACTTCATAAAAAGTTTCAATAAACCACACTGTAAAACATTGGACAAACCACAGCAGTAGAAAACACTTCATAAAAAGTTTCAATAAACCAACACTAATGTAAAACATTGGACAAACCACAGCAGTGGAAAACACTTCATAAAAGTTTCAATAAACCAACACTAATGTAAAACATTGGACAAACCACAGCAGTGGAAAACACTTCATAAAAGTTTCAATAAACCACACTAATAAAACATTGGACAAACCACAGCAATGGAAAACACTTCATAAAAGTTTCAATAAACCACACTGTAAAACATTGGACAAACCACAGCAGTAGAAAACACTTCATAAAAAGTTTCAATAAACCACACTGTAAAGCATTGGACAAACCACAGCAGTGGAAAACACTTCATAAAAAGTTTCAATAAACCAACACTAATATAAAACATTGGACAAACCACAGCAGTGGAAAACACTTCATAAAAAGTTTCAATAAACCAACACTAATGTAAAACATTGGACAAACCACAGCAGTGGAAAACACTTCATAAAAAGTTTCAATAAACCACACTGTAAAGCATTGGTCAAACCACTGCAGTCGAAATCACTTCATAAAAATTTCAGTAAACCACACTGTAAAGCATTGGACAAACCACAGCAGTGCAATAAACTTCATAAAAAGTTTCAATAAACCAACACTAATGTAAAACATTGGACAAACCTCATCACTGAAAAACACTTCATAAAAGGTTTCAATAAACCAACACTAATGTAAAACATTGGACAAACCACAGCAGTGGAAAAGACTTCATAAAAAGTTTCAATAAACCAACACTAATGTAAAACATTGGACAAACCACAGCAGTGGAAAACACTTCATAAAAGTTTCAATAAACCAACACTAATGTAAAACATTGGACAAACCACAGCAGTGGAAAACACTTCATAAAAAGTTTCAATAAACCACACTGTAAAACATTGGACAAACCACAGCAGGAGAAAACACTTCATAAAAAGTTTCATTAAACCACACTGTAAAGCATTGGACAAACCACAACAGTAGAAAACACTTCATAAAAAGTTTCAATAAACCACACTGTAAAACATTGGACAAACCACAGCAGTAGAAATCACTTCTTAAAAAGTTTCAATAAACCACACTGTAAAGCATTGGACAAACCACAGCAGTGGAAAACACTTCATAAAAGTTTCATTAAACCACACTGTAAAGCATTGGACAAACCACAGCAGTGGAAAACACTTCATAAAAAGTTTCATTAAACCACACTGTAAAGCATTGGACAAACCACAGCAGTGGAAAACACTTCATAAAAGTTTCAGTAAACCACACTGTAAAGCATTGAACAAACCACAGCAGTAAAAATCACTTCATAAAAAGTTTCAATAAACCACACTGTAAAGCATTGGACAAACCACTTCATAAAAAGTTTCAATAAACCAACACTAATGTAAAACATTGGACAAACCACAGCAGTGGAAAACACTTCATAAAAAGTTTCAATGAACAAACACTAATGTAAAGCATTGGACAAAACACAGCAGTGGAAAACACTTCATAAAACGTTTCAATAAACCAACACTAATGTAAAACATTGGACAAACCACAGCAGTGGAAAACACTTCATAAAAATTTCAGTAAACCACACTGTAAAGCATTGGACAAACCACAGCAGTAGAAAACACTTCATAAAATGTTTCAGTAAACCACAATGTAAAGCATTGGACAAACCACAGCAGTGGAACACACTTCATAAAAAGTTTCATTAAACCACACTGTAAAGCATTGGACAAACCACAGTAGTGAAAAATCACTTCATAAATAGTTTCAATAAACCACACTGTAAAGCATTGGACAAACCAGTTCATAAAAAGTTTCAATAAACCAACACTAATGTAAAGCATTGGACAAAACACAGCAGTGGGAAACACTTCATAAAAAGTTTCAATAAACCAAGACTAATGTAAAACATTGGAAAAACCACAGCAGTGGAAAACACTTCATAAGAAGTTTCAATAAACCAACACTAATGTAAAGCATTGGACAAAACACAACAGTGGAAAACACTTCATAAAAAGTTTCAATAAACCACAATGTAAAGCATTGGATAAACCACAGCAGTAGAAATCACTTCATAAAAAGTGTCAATAAACCACACTGTAAAGCATAAGACAAACCACAGCAGTGGAAAACACTTCATAAAAAGTTTCAATAAACCAACACTAATGTAAAACATTGGACAAACCACAGCAGTGGAAAACACTTCATAAAAGTTTCAATAAACCAACACTAATGTAAAACATTGGACAAACCACAGCAGTGGAAAACACTTCATAAAATGTTTCAATAAACCAACACTGATGTAAAACATTGGACAAACCACAGCAGTGGAAAACACTTCATAAAAGGTTTCAATAAACCAACACTAATGTAAAACATTGGACAAACCACAGCAGTAGAAATCACTTCATAAAAGTTTCAATAAACCACACTGTAAAGCATTGGACAAACCACAGCAGTGGAAAACACTTCATAAAAAGTTTCAATAAACCAACACTAATGTAATACATTGGACAAACCACATCACTGAAAAACACTTCATAAAAGGTTTCAATAAACCAACACTAATGTAAAACATTGGACAAACCACAGCAGTAGAAAAGACTTCATAAAAAGTTTCAATAAACCAAAACTAATGTAAAACATTATACAAACCACAGCAGTGGAAAACACTTCATAAAAAGTTTCAATAAACCAACACTAATGTAAAACATTGGACAAACCACAGAAGTGGAAAACAATTCATAAAAAGTTTCAATAAACCACACTGTAAAGCATTGGACAAAACATAGCAGTGGAAAACACTTCATAAAAGTTTCAATAAACCACACTATAAAACATTGGACAAACCACAGCAATAGAAAACACTTCATAAAAAGTTTCAATAAACCACACTGTAAAGCACTGGACAAACCACAGCAGTGGAAAACACTTCATAAAAAGTTTCAATAAACCACACTGTAAAGCATTGGACAAACCACAGCAGTGGAAAACACTTCATAAAAAGTTTCAATAAACCAACACTGATGTAAAACATTGGACAAACCACAGCAGTGGAAAACACTTCATAAAAAGTTTTAATAAACCAACACTAATGTAAAACATTGGATAAACCACAGCAGTGGAAAACACTTCATAAAATGTTTCAATAAACCAACACTGATAAAACATTGGACAAACCACAGCAGTGGAAAACACTTCATAAAAAGTTTTAATAAACCAACACTAATGTAAAACATTGGATAAACCACAGCAGTAGAAATCACTTCATAAAAGTTTCAATAATCCACACTGTAAAGCATTGGACAAACCACAGCAGTAGAAAACACTTCATAAAAAGTGTCAATAAACCAACACTAATGTAATACATTGGACAAACTACATCACTGAAAAACACTTCATAAAAGGTTTCAATAAACCAACACTAATGTAAAACATTGGACAATCCACAGCAGTAGAAAAGACTTCATAAAAAGTTTCAATAAACCAAAACTAATGTAAAACATTATACAAATCACAGCAGTGGAAAACACTTCGTAAAAAGTTTCAATAAACCAACACTAATGTAAAACATTGGACAAACTAGAGAAGTGGAAAACACTTCATAAAAAGTTTCAATAAACCACACTGTATAGCATTGGACAAAACATAGCAGTGGAAAACACTTCATAAAAGTTTCAATAAACCACACTATAAAACATTGGACAAACCACAGCAATAGAAAACACTTCATAAAAAGTTTCAATAAACCACACTGTAAAGCACTGGACAAACCACAGCAGTGGAAAACACTTCATAAAAAGTTTCAGTAAACCACACTGTAAAGCATTGGTCAAACCACTGCAGTCAAATCACTTCATAAAAAATTTCATTAAACCACACTGTAAAGCATTCGACAAACCACAGCAGTGCAATACACTTCATAAAAAGTTTCAATAAACCACACTGTAAAATATTGGACAAACCACAGCAGTAGAAATCACTTTTTAAAAAGTTTCAATAAACCACACTGTAAAGCATTGGACAAACCACAGCAGTGGAAGACACTTCATAAAAAGTTTCATTAAACCACACTGTAAAGCATTGGACAAACCACTTCATAAAAAGTTTCAATAAACCAACACTAATGTAAAACATTGGACAAACCACAGCAGTGGAAAACACTTCATAAAAAGTTTCAATAAACCAACACTAATGTAAAGCATTGGACAAAACACAGCAGTGGAAAACACTTCATAAAACGTTTCAATAAACCAACACTAATGTAAAACATTGGACAAACCACAGCAGTGGAAAACACTTCATAAAAAGTTTCAATAAGCCACACTGTAAAGCATTGGACAAACCACAGCAGTGGAAAACACTTCATAAAAAGTTTCAATAAACCACACTCTAAAACATTGGACAAACCACTTCATAAAAAGTTTCAATAAACCAACACAAATGTAAAACATTGGACAAAGCACAGCAGTTGAAAACACTTCATAAAAAGTTTCAATAAACCAACACTAATGTAATACATTGGACAAACCACAGCAGTGGAAAGCACTTCATAAATCTCTGGCAATGCTTTAATTGTTTTATGGCAAACCTCGAATTTTGGCATAAACTCATAAAGTAGTTGCTGTCCAACTGGTGTGACGTTTGGAAATTAATTAAGTACTAGTAATAATAAAGTTACAATGAACAGCTGACAATGTATAATTTTTATAAGTCATTAGTAACAGAAGTTAAGTCATCAACAACAGACATTTTAAATAAAATAATATCAGAGGAGACCACAGTATAGTGAGGTAAAGTATAATTTTATTAAGTCACTGGCAAAGGAAATTTATAATGAATTAGTACTAGTGGAGAGCATAGTAATCTGTTATTAATGTATAATTTTAATAAATCATTAACAACACATAAATTCAAAAAATATTATCAGTGGAGAGCATAATAAACTGTTTGTAATGTATAATTTTTTAAGTCATTAACAACAGATGTGTTTAATAAAGTAATATCAGTGGAGAACATTATAAACTGTTTGTAATGTATAATTTATTAAGTCATTAACAACAGATATGTTTAATAAAGTAATATCAGTGGAGAACGTTATAAACTGTTTGTAATGTATAATTTATTAAGTCATTAACAACAGATATGTTTAATACAGTAATATCAGTGGAGAGCATAGTAAACTGTTGGTAATGTATAATTTATTAAGTCATTAACAACAGATATGTTTAATACAGTAATATCAGTGGAGAGCATAGTAAACTGTTGGTAATGTATAATTTATTAAGTCATTAACAACAGATATGTTTAATAAAGTAATATCAGTGGAGGACGTTATAAACTGTTTGTAATGTATAATTTATTAAGTCATTAACAACAGATATGTTTAATACAGTAATATCAGTGGAGAGCATAGTAAACTGTTGGTAATGTATAATTTATTAAGTCATTAACAACAGATATGTTTAATAAAGTAATATCAGTGGAGGACGTTATAAACTGTTTGTAATGTATAATTTATTAAGTCATTAACAACAGATATGTTTAATACAGTAATATCAGTGGAGAGCACAGTAAACTGTTGGTAATGTATAATTTATTAGTCATTAACAACAGATATGTTTAATACAGTAATATCAGTGGAGAGCATAGTAAACTGTTGGTAATGTATAATTTATTAAGTCATTAACAACAGATATGTTTAGTAAAGTAATATCAGTGGAGAACATTATAAACTGTTTGTAATGTATAATTTATTAAGTCATTAACAACAGATATGTTTAATAAAGTAATACCAGTGGAGAGCATAGAAGACTGTTGGTAATGTATAATTTATTCTTTTACATTGGAGCCTAGTATGTCCAGATGATTTATACAGATGGTTAGGTGTCTTGTCTCGTACTATTGTCCTGTCCAGATGATTTATATAGATGGTTAGGTGTCTTGTCTCGTACTTTTGTCCAGATTATTTATATAGATGGTTTAGTGTCTCGTATTGTAAAGATTGTTGGTTCAATTTCAAACATCCTTGCAGTCAAGGGGCCATTACAATGTGATAGTTAATTTCACTATTCATTGGGACCTGGCCATGAAATGGCGATAGGTGGTGATGATCGATTGTCCACTCTATTGTCTTACTCTGCTAAATTAAGGACAGCTAGCACAGATAGCCGTCGTGTAGCTTTGCCCGAAATTCAAAAACAAACATACAATCCTTTAGATTATTAGATTGAAATTAATTTTAAACAGAGTTTTAAATAAGAAAAAAGCAGTCTCATAGTTTATTAATTTATTAGTAATTCGTGACAATAATTTAGGGCTAAAATAAATTTCTGAACACAAAGTCGTTAAAGTTCATACTTAATAATCTGGGTTTTTTGCTATATGGTACAAAATGTAGGAAGATTCAAGAAATATACAGTTTCATTGTTTAGTAAATTGTTTTTGGAAATCAATTTAATAAGATCATATCTTAGATTTAGCACCTTTCCATGTACAGTTAAAACAAACGCTCTTACCTTTCCAGTAGATTTAACACCTTTCCATATACAAAAATAACAGAGAATCCACACCAGTAGAAGACACAAAGCCAGGTCCCAGTTCACGTTTCCTGGTTCATCAATACCACTTGAGATTTTCAAAATTTTATTTCTGTAAAAATAACAATAGCAATAACTCTTATTAGAAAGTTGAAAACTCACAAAGCACATAACCAGTGAAGAACCATACGGGTTCACGCTATATATGATTTATATACTTGATTCGGTTTTAGTCATGATAGTCTAGATGTAAGCATTTTGAACATATAGGGTATATCACAGTAGATACTTCATTGTTTTTCACACACTATGTTGACTTTAGTCTAGGGCACTTGTTAATATTGATGCATTATTTCACACACACACACACACAACACGTCATCATTCATAGACAGATAGAGAGAAAGGAAAGATTTATCACTATGGATTTATGGGCCACTGATTAAAGCTCTAGTGATGACGGATTAAAAGCTATGTTGATACTAGTAAGGAAGGATTAAAAACACGTGTTAAAACTCTAGAGAGGTTTGTGTTTTTTAAGCTACACAAGGGCTATCTGCACTAGCCATCCCTAATTTTGCAGTGTAATACTAGAAGGAAGGCAGCTAGTCATCACCACCCACCACCAAATCTTAAGCTACTTTTTTTACAAACGAATAGTGCGATTGACCGTTACTTCATAAAGTCCCAACGCGTGAAAGGGCTAGTATGTTTGGCGCGACGGGGATGCGAACCCGCGACCCTAAGGTTACAAGTTGAGTGCCTTAACCACCTGGCCGTGTTGGGCCCTCTAGAGAGGATGGATTAAAATCACGTGTTAAAACTAGTGAGGACGGATTAAAATTTTAAGCTAAAACTACAAGACTATGTGTTAAAACTCAAGTTGAGGTCGGACTAAAACTTAAGATAACACTATCTACACTTACTCCCAGAATTCCACAACTGGATCCACAGTTTTCTCTCTAGATGTCCAGTTCTCAGCTTCTACACTCACATTACTGTGATTCCAACAGTTCTTAGTGTTCCAATCATTATCACATGAAGCCCAGGGCAACACTGACGTAAACGAGTGGAACAGATATAAAACTGCCCAGCTTAAGATGACAATGTAATAGATGTTGAGAAAGAAACATACGATGGCTGTTCCATATCCAATACCTGGAGGGAAAACAAAAATTGGTCCAATGATTGGACAGTTTAATTTGTTTGTTTCTGTTGAAGAAAACTCGGATTTTGTTGCTTTAACTTTTCAATGACAACTTTGTTTATTCATTCTGAGTTTTGTTGTCTACTGCATATATATATATACACACTCTGTGGTAAGTTTCTAGTTCTTTATTTTAAACTGTACTGTCTACTATATATATATATATACCCTAATAACTTTCTGGTTCTTTATTTTAAACTGTACTGTCTACTATATATATACCCTAATAACTTTCTGGTTCTTTAATTTATATGCAAAAACAGCTCGTTTGGGTTGAGAAAATATTTTACATGGAAGAGCGAAATCTTTTCTCAACCCAAACGAGCCGTTTTTGCATATAAATTTCTCAACAAGTGGGTTTCTCGACATCACTGATTTCTGGTTCTTTATTGTAAACTGTACTGTCTACTATATATATAGCCTGGTAAGTTTATCTTTCTTTATTTTAAATGGTACTATATATGTAGATATCCTGATAAGTTTCTGGTTCTTCATTCTAAACTGTACTGTCTACTAAATATATATATGCATACCATGGTAAGTTTCTGGTTCTTTATTTTAAACTACACTGTCTGCTATTTATGTATATGTACATAGCCTGGTAAGTTTATCTTTCTTTATTTTAAACGGTACTATATATGTAGATACCCTGATAAGTTTCTGGTTCTTCATTCTAAACTGTACTGTCTACTAAATATATATATGCATACCATGGTAAGTTTCTGGTTCTTTATTTTAAACTATACTGTCTGCTATATATAGGTACATACCCTGATAAGTTACTGTTTCTTTATTTTAAACTGTATTATCTACTATATATATATATATATGTACAAATCCTGGTATGATTCTGGTTCTTTATTTTAAACTGTATTATCTACTATATATATATATATATACAAATCCTGGTATGTTTTTGGTTCTTTATTTTAAACTGTATTATCTAATATATATATGTACAAATCCTGGTATGTTTCTGGTTCTTTATTTTAAACTGTATTATCTAATATATATATGTACAAATTCTGGTATGTTTCTGGTTCTTTATTTTAAACTGTATTATCTAATATATATATATATATATATGTACAAATCCTGGTATGTTTCTGGTTCTTTATTTTAAACTGTACTATCTACAGCAGGAACTTGCTCTTATATATATATACTCTTCAAAAAAAGAAACGCAAAAGGGATATTTTTGTTATTTTAAGGAGAAATATATGTAATAACGTTACAAGCTCAGAGTATGTGATGTTACACGTGTTAAGGCACTGATTGTCAGACCAAAATGACAATAAAAGTTGTGCACTTTGAAAACGGAGGAAAACAACGGATTTTTCGCCAAAACGCATTCGTGTCAAATAAATTTGTTTGAGAGATCTGCATGTTCTGCAAGTGCAACATGTGCAAAATCCCTATAAAAGTGACGGGTTCTCGGTTTCCATAGCTCAGTGTTAAGCCACCGACACGCAATACAGTTACGCCAAGACTGACTGAAGCACAACGCCATTGGTTGCTTGGAAGCAGGCGAATCTCTATCAGATCTTGCCAGAGCTGTGAATGTCCACCCAAGCACCATCACAAGGCTATGGAATCGTCACCAACAACATGGATCAACTCGTGACCGTCCACGATCTGGCAGATCTCGTGTGACCACGCCTGCACAAGATCGCTACATCCGGTTACGTCACTTTCGGGATAGGACCACCACTGCGACGTCTACTGCCTCAACCATACCAGGGCTGCGTAGGATTTCCGATCAGACCGTACGCAACCGATGACGAGATTCTTAGGCCCCATGTGCAACCCATCATGGTGAACGTCAACGACGTTTTTCAACATGACAACGCCCGTCCTCACACAGCCCGACTCGCCACTGTCTTCTTGAGACACCACAACATCAATGTTCTTCCCTGGCCCTCCAGATCACCAGATTTAAACCCCATCGAACATCTTTGGGACGAGTTGGACCGACGTCTGCGACGGCGACAACCTCAACTGCGGACTCTACCTCAGCTTGCAGCAGCTTTGCAGGCTGAGTGGACAGCCATTCCACAGGATGTGATTCGTCATCTCATCGCTTCCATGGGCAGGAGATGGCAAGCAGTTATTGATGCTCACGGGGGGCATACTCGTTATTGACGTTGAGTGACGTGAAACTTCAACTGGTGAGCGTGGACTTCGCCTTTGCAGACTTTGAATGTTCAGCAGTGAATGTGCAAAGTTTCACACATGTCATACAGAACTACCCGGAATAAACTTGTTAACAATTTGTCTCAAATTTTGCCTTTTGCGTTTCCTTTTTTGAAGAGTATACATATATACTGAGTGACATAAAACCAGACAGGCTCACTTCACCAGTGTAAAAGGTCTAATCGTATTTCTTTAGTTTATTGATTCAAGCTATGCTGATGAGCCTTGAATAGTCGAAGCTGTAATCCACAACAGAGGTTACGGCCAATCAAAGAAAACGCTAGACGTCTATGTCAGAGATTCAATTTTTAACACACACATAGCAGTTGTACTAGTTCACATACACTTTTAACAGTAATAATAATATTTTATTTTAAAAGAGGTGGTGTGAAAACAATAATAGTAGTTAACATACACTTTGAACAGTGATAATAATATTTTATATTAAAGAGTTGGTGTGAAAACGAAAATATGTTTATAAAACATTTATATCGTCAGAGAGAGGGGATTAAACTAAAAAAATGTTTATTGGACATTTGTAACGTGAAAGATATAGTATTAAAATGAAAATATGTTTTAAGACATTTTTAACGTGAAACAGTTGGTGTTCTTGCATCATATTTCGTCAATAAAATCAAGGCTTCATATTGTGTGTTTATTTTTTTCTTCCAGTACCATCTAGAGACCTTGATTTTAGATTTTAGACTCAGATATGTTGTACGGATGACACTAAGGCAACATGTTGTAACTCACCCTTGAAGAGAGGACAGATATCCCACACGGTGATTCCACCCTGACTGAAGTACTGACCCAAGGCAATCTCCAAGAAAAACACTGGTACTCCTCCAGTAACAAGACACACACCATACGGAATAAGAAAAGCACCTGTGGAAAAGTGTTTAGAAGTTGACTTCGTACATTTGGTTTATGTGAAAAATAGCAGTTGATATGGTATTATAGCTTTTACTTTATCTTGTAACATTTACCCTAGTTATAGTATTATAATTATTACTTTGTCCTATAACATTTCCCCAAGCAATAGTATAATATCGTCAAAACGTATAATACAACTATTACAATATTATTCTGTAATATCTCCCCAGCTTTGAAACTTATAAATATTACACCATTATCACATAACATCTCTTTAAAATATTATATAATACTTCTGTTTCTTAGTAGTACAGTATTCTTAAACTACAATTTGACCAAATATTTTATTTCTTAGTAATACAGTATGGTTAATTTACAATCTCATCAAATATTATATGTATATACATTATATATGAGTATACTTTCTTTAATGTACAGTTCAAGGTCTGAAGATCTTGTGGTGATGATAGAGAAACGGTTAAGTGACATATTTTGACCTATGGTTTTAGAATGTGTACGAATGAATGAATGACTGGGTTTAAGTAGTTGAAGGTTCGTTCTGTTCAGTACTCGCGAATGTTCACAGATTCTAGTTTTGAATTGTCAATGTACATGACCTTATTGTTAATACACATGTATTTATACAAAAACTGTTCGTGTCAAATAAAACAATAACAACAAATACTGTTTAATAATCACAATATATCCTTATCACGTTTCAAGAAGTTCGGATGAAAGTATTTAAACTGGTGTGTGACCAGCAAAATTTA
This sequence comes from Tachypleus tridentatus, assembly GCF_004210375.1. Classification (NCBI taxonomy): domain Eukaryota; kingdom Metazoa; phylum Arthropoda; class Merostomata; order Xiphosura; family Limulidae; genus Tachypleus; species Tachypleus tridentatus. The sequence continues at coordinate 24,585,878 of NW_027467777.1, forward strand.
TTATATGATAAACAGAGGTAGAGAAATGTTTACCCTCTCTGGTAATCTTAATGTTTAGGAATGGTAGAAAATCAAATTATTGGAATTCGCACGCTAATCTGATATCAGGAAACGTGACGTGACTGTCGTAACACAAATAAAGTATCATCAATATAGTGCTTGTGAAGGAACTTGGAAACGTGACGGGACTGTCGTAACACACAAATATAGTGCTTGTAAAGGACAAGTTTGAAGTTAACTTAAACATGACAAGTACTGACAACACCTATATGAACTAAGATCTTTGAAAATACAATACGCACATTGATTTTGTACATTTGACATGTTTAATCCGAGATAAGAAAAATTAAAAAACAGACAAAAAAATTAAAACAGAAAACTCCAAAAACCATGACTTCCTTCACCTAATGAAGTAATATTTAATGTGAGTGGTATCAAACTTAAAGAAACTCTAATTAAAGACATTAACTTCAACATTCCAGATTCAAAATTACATTTTCGCAGGTCCACTATTGATATTTAACAATTGTTTTGTTTATTTTTTTGAATTTCTGCGCTAGCTGTCCCTAATTTAGCAGTATAAGACAGCTACACATCACCACCCACCGCCAACTCTTGGGCTACTCTTTTAACAACGAATAGTGGGATTGACTGTCACATTATAACGCCCCATGCCTGAAAGGGCGGGCATGTTTGGTGCGACCGGGATTCGAACTCGCGACCCTCGGATTACGAGTCGAATGCCTTAACACGTTTGGCCATAACGTAGCAATACTGTATTTCTGGTAATTACTAAGTTAGTCAAAATGTAACTTGACAATACTGTATTACGAGGAAGTACAGAGGTGGTCAAAATGTACACTTAACAATACTGAATTACTGGGAATTAGATAGTTAGTCGAAATGTAGCTTAACAATACGTTATTACTAGAAATACAGAGCTGGTAAATATTCTATTTAACAATACTGTATTACTAGGAATTACAAAGCTGATCAAAATATCACTTAACAATACTGTATTACTAGGAGTTACACAGCTGATCAGAATGTTACTTTATAACACTGTATTACTAGGAATTACAGAGCTGGTGAAAACGTTACTTAACAATATTGTATTAGTAGGAATTACAAATATGATCAAAATATCACTTAACAATACTGTATTACTAGGAGTTACACAGCTGATCAGAATGTTACTTTATAACACTGTATTACTAGGAAATACAGGGCTGGTCAAAACGTCACTTAACAATATTGTATTAGTAGGAATTACAAATATGATCAAAATATCACTTAACAATACTGTATTACTAGGAGTTACACAGCTGATCAGAATGTTACTTTATAACACTGTATTACTAGAAATACAGAGCTGGTAAATATGCTATTTAACAATACTGTATTACAAGGAATTACAAAGCTGATCAAAATGTAGCTTAACAATACTGTATTACTATGAATTACACAGCTGGTCATAATGTTACTTAATAATACTGCATTACTAGGAATTACAGAGCGGGTGAAAACGTTACTTAACAATATTCTATTAGTAGGAATTACAAATATGATCAAAATATCACTTAACAATACTGTATTACTAGGAGTTACACAGCTGATCAGAATGTTACTTTATAACACTGTATTACTAGGAATTACAGGGCTGGTGAAAACGTTACTTAACAATATTGTATTAGTAGGAATTACAAATATGATCAAAATATCACTTAACAATACTGTATTACTTGGAGTTACAGAGTTGGTCAAAATGTAGCTCAACAATACTGCATTACTAGGAGTTACAGAGTTCGTGAAAATGTAAATTAATTTTACTATATTCGTAGGAATTACAGGGGTTGTCAAAATATGTATTAACAATTCTGTATTATTTACAATCAAAATATTTCATAACTATACTTCAGTACTAGGAAATACTGAGTTTGTCAAAATATAGGTAAAGAATACCGTAATAATAGAAATTAGTGTCAAAATGATACTAAACAATACTTTATTACTAGGAAATACAGAGTTGGTCAAAATGTAGCTTTAAATACTGTAGTAGTAGGAATTCCATGAATAACATTTTAACCATCTCTGTATCTGCTAGTAATGTAGTATTACTAAGTAGCATTTTATCCAACTCTGTAATTGTTAGTAATACGGTGTTCCTAAGCTGCATTTTGACTGTAAGTCATAATGGTACAGTATTGGTAAGTAACATTTTAACCGGCTCTGTATCTGCTAGTAATGTAGTATTCTAAGTCGCATTTTATCCAACTCTGTAATTGTTAGTAATACGGTATTGCTAAGCTGCATTCTGACTGTAATAATAGTTCAGTATTGGTAAGTAACATTTTAACCGGCTCTGTATCTGCTAATAATGTAGTGTTAATAAGTCGCATTTTATCCAACTCTGTAATTGTTAGCAATACGGTGTTCCTAAGCCGCATTTTTACTGTAAGTCATAATAGTACAGAATTGGTAAGTAACATTTTAACCGGCTCTGTATCTGCTAGTAATGTAGTGTTAATAAGTCGCATTTTATCCAACTCTGTAATTGTTAGTAATACGGTGTTCCTAAGCTGCATTTTGACTGTAATAATAGTACAGTATTGGTAAGTAACATTTTAACCGGCTCTGTATCTGCTAGTAATGTAGTGTTAATAAGTCGCATTTTATCCAACTCTGTAATTGTTAGTAATACGATGTTCCTAAGCTCCATTTTGACTGTAAGTCATAATAGTACAGTATTGGTAAGTAACATTTTAACCATCTCTGTATCTGCTGGTAATGTAGTGTTAATAAGTCGCATTTTATCCAACTCTGTAATTGTTAGTAATACGGCGTTCCTAAGCCGCATTTTTACTGTAAGTCATAATAGTACAGTATTGGTAAGTAACATTTTAACCATCTCTGTATCTGCTAGTAATGTAGTGTTACTGAGTAGCATTTTATTCAACACTGTAATTGTTAGTAATACGGTATTGCTAAGCTGCATTTTGACTGTAAGTCATATTAGTACAGTATTGGTAAGTAACATTTTAACCATCTCTGTATCTGCTAGTAATGCAGTATTACTAAGTAGCATTTATCCAACTCTGTAATTGTTAGTAATACGGTGTTCCTAAGCTGCATTTTGACTGTAAGTCATAATAGTACAGTATTGGTAAGTAACATTTTAACCATCTCTGTATCTGCCAGTAATGTAGTATTACTAAGTAGCATTTTATCCAACTCTGTAATTGTTACTAATACGGTATTGCTAAGCTGCATTTCGACTGTAAGTCATAATAGTACAGTATTGGTAAATAACATTTCAACCGGCTCTGTATCTGCTAGTAATGTAGTGTTAATAAGTCGCATTTTATCCAACTCTGTAATTGTTAGTAATACGGTGTTCCTAAGCTGCATTTTGACTGTAAGTCATAATAGTACAGTATTGGTAAGTTACATTTTAACCGGCTCTGTATCTGCTAGTAATGTAGTATTACTAAGTCGCATTTTATCCAACTCTGTAATTGTTAGTAATACGGTATTGCTAATGTGCATTTTGACTGTAAGTCATAATAGTACAGAATTGGTAAGTAACATTTTAACCGGCTCTGTATCTGCTAGTAATGTAGTATTACTAAGCAGCATTTTATCCAACTCTGTAATTGTTAGTAATACGGTATTGCTAAGCTGCATTCTGACTGTAATAATAGTTCAGTATTGGTAAGTAACATTTTAACCGGCTCTGTATCTGCTAATAATGTAGTGTTAATAAGTTGCATTTTATCCAACTCTGTAATTGTTAGCAATACGGTGTTCCTAAGCCGCATTTTTACTGTAAGTCATAACAGTACAGTATTGGTAAGTAACATTTTAACCATCTCTGTATCTGCTAGTAATGTAGTGTTACTGAGTAGCATTTTATTCAACACTGTAATTGTTAGTAATACGGTATTGTAAGCTGCATTTTGACTATAAGTCATAATAGTACAGTATTGGTAAGTAACATTTTAACCGGCTCTGTATCTGCTAGTAATGTAGTGTTAATAAGTCGCATTTTATCCAACTCTGTAATTGTTAGTAATACGGTGTTCCTAAGCTGCATTTTGACTGTAAGTCATAATAGTACAGTATTGGTAAGTAACATTTTAACCGGCTCTGTATCTGCTAGTAATGTAGAGTTAATAAGTCGCATTTTATCCAACTCTGTAATTGTTAGTAATACGGTATTGCTAAGCTGCATTCTGACTGTAATAATAGTACAGTATTGGTAAGTAACATTTTAACCGGCTCTGTATCTGCTAGTAATGTAGTGTTAATAAGTCGCATTTTATCCAACTCTGTAATTGTTAGTAATACGGTATTGCTAAGCTGCATTCTGACTGTAATAATAGTACAGTATTGGTAAGTAACATTTTAACCGGCTCTGTATCTGCTAGTAATGTAGTGTTAATAAGTCGCATTTTATCCAACTCTGTAATTGTTAGTAATACGGTGTTCCTAAGCTCCATTTTGACTGTAAGTCATAATAGTACAGTATTGGTAAGTAACATTTTAACCATCTCTGTATCTGCTGGTAATGTAGTGTTAATAAGTCGCATTTTATCCAACTCTGTAATTGTTAGTAATACGGTGTTACTAATCTGCATTTTGACTGTAAGTCATAATAGTACAGAATTGGTAAGTAACATTTTAACCGGCTCTGTATCTGCTAGTAATGTAGTATTACTAAGTAGCATTTTATCCAACTCTGTAATTGTTAGTAATACGGTGTTCCTAAGCTGCATTTTGACTGTAAGTCATAATAGTACAGTATTGGTAAGTAACATTTTAACCATCTCTGTATCTGCTGGTAATGTAGTGTTAATAAGTCGCATTTTATCCAACTCTGTAATTGTTAGTAATACGGTGTTACTAATCTGCATTTTGACTGTAAGTCATAATAGTACAGAATTGGTAAGTAACATTTTAACCGGCTCTGTATCTGCTAGTAATGTAGTATTACTAAGTAGCATTTTATCCAACTCTGTAATTGTTAGTAATACGGTGTTCCTAAGCTGCATTTTGACTGTAAGTCATAATAGTACAGTATTGGTAAGTAACATTTTAACCGGCTCTGTATCTGCTAGTAATGTAGTGTTAATAAGTCGCATTTTATCCAACTCTGTAATTGTTAGTAATACGGTGTTCCTAAGCTGCATTTTGACTGTAAGTCATAATAGTACAGTATTGGTAAGTAACATTTTAACCGGCTCTGTATCTGCTAGTAATGCAGTATTACTAAGTAGCATTTATCCAACTCTGTAATTGTTAGTAATACGGTGTTCCTAAGCTGCATTTTAACTGTAAGTCATAATAGTACAGTATTGGTAAGTTACATTTTAACCAGTATTGGTAAGTAACATTTTAACCGGCTCTGTATCTGCTAGTAATGTAGTATTACTAAAGCATTTTATCCAACTCTGTAATTGTTAGTAATACGGTGTTCCTAAGCTGCATTTTGACTGTACGTCATAATAGTACAGTATTGGTAAGTCGCATTTTATCCAGTATTGGTAAGTTACATTTTAACCGGCTCTGTATCTCTGTAATTGTTAGTAATACGGTATTGCTATTGCTGAGCTGCATTCTGACTGTAATAGTACAGTATTGGTAAGTAACATTTTCTAATAATACAGTATTGTTATACAATATTATCGAGCTCTATTTTTTCACATTTCTGCAATAGTATTAGCATCTCTAGTATGTTCTACTGTTAGATTTACGGCCAAACAGATTTTATGAGAAATACCGAAACAAAACTTTTAATAGAGGAATACGTGAAACGTATTATTACTGTCATTCATTCGTTCGAAAAGTAAAGAGTTAATATATGTAATGGTGAAAATAGAACATCACTTAGAAATTTCATAGTTAATATGTATATAATGCTGAAAATAGAACATCACTCAGAAATTTCATAGTTAATATGTATATAATGCTGAAAATGGAACATCACTTAGAAATTTCATAGTTAATATGTATGTAATGCTGAACATAGAATAGGAATTAGATGTTTCATAGTTAATATGTATATAATGCTGAACATAGAACAGCAACTAGAAGTTTCATAGTTAATATATAATGCTGAACATAGAACAACAATTAGAAGTTTCATAGTTAATATATATAATGCTGAACATAGAACAACAATTAGAAGTTTCATAGTTAATATATATAATGCTGAACAAAGAACAACAATTAGGAGTTTCATAGTTAACATATATAATGCTGAACAAAGAACAACAATTAGAAGTTTCATAGTTAATATATATAATGCAGAACAAAGAACAACAATTAGAAGTTTCATAGTTAATATATATAATGCTGAACAAAGAACAACAATTAGAAGTTTCACAGTTAATATATATTATGCTGAACAAAGAACAACAATTAGAAGTTTCATAGTTAATATACATAATGCTGAACAAAGAACAACAATTAGAAGTTTCATAGTTAATATATATAATGCTGAACATAGAACAACAATTAGAAGTTTCATAGTTAATATATATAATGCTGAACAAAGAACAACAATTAGGAGTTTCATAGTTAACATATATAATGCTGAACATAGAACAACAATTAGAAGTTTCATAGTTAATATATATAATGCAGAACAAAGAACAACAATTAGAAGTTTCATAGTTAATATATATAATGCTGAACAAAGAACAACAATTAGAAGTTTCACAGTTAATATATATTATGCTGAACAAAGAACAACAATTAGAAGTTTCATAGTTAATATACATAATGCTGAACAAAGAACAACAATTAGAAGTTTCATAGTTAATATATATAATGCTGAACATAGAACAACAATTAGAAGTTTCATAGTTAATATATATAATGCTGAACAAAGAACAACAATTAGAAGTTTCATAGTTAATATATATAATGATGAACAAAGAACAACAATTAGAAGTTTCATAGTTAATATATATAATGCTGAACATAGAAGAGCAACTAGAAGTTCAAATGAGGTGCAGGGATACAATTGTTTTTATGTGTTGAATAAAATGAATGACTTTGTTTGTTATCAAGCTCAAAGTAATATATTGGTGCTGAGTGAATCAAGGACTCTATAATACGGTTTATCACGTCAGACCTACCGCCGAGGGCAAAGTATATGACATATTTCAATAATTTTTTTTCCAAGGATACAGTGGCTCATGTGCTGATTTTTATGAAGTAACACCTTATTACTTTCCACTAGTCTATTTTTTTAAAATCTGTAAAAACTAGTCAGTTGGAAAATATAATATTTAATTCGAGAATTAAACACGAAATCAATAAAAACGTTTCGCTCCTCATGAGTGCAGATTGTATTAAACAAAGTTTCTCCTTTCTATTTCATATTATTGCAGTGTTTTTATCGACATGAAGAGAATTAAACACGAAATGAATAAAAACGTTTCGTTCCTCATGAGTGCAGATTGTATTAAACAAAGTTCCTCCTTTCTATTTCATATTATTGCAGTGTTTTTATCGACATGAAGAGAATTAAACACGAAATGAATAAAAACATTTCGTTCCTCATGAGTGCAGATTGTATTAAACAACGTTCCTCCTTTTTATTTCATATTATTGCAGTGTTTTTATCGACATGAAGAGAATTAAACACGAAATGAATAAAAACGTTTCGTTCCTCATGAGTGCAGATTGTATTAAACAAAGTTCCTCCTTTCTATTTCATATTATTGCAGTGTTTTTATCGACATGAAGAGAATTAAACACGAAATGAATAAAACGTTTCGTTCCTCATGAGTGCAGATTGTATTAAACAAAGTTCCTCCTTTCTATTTCATATTATTGCAGTTTTTATCGACATGAAGAGAATTAAACACGAAATGAATAAAAACGTTTCGTTCCTCATGAGTGCAGATTGTATTAAACAAAGTTCCTCCTTTCTATTTCATATTATTGCAGTGTTTTTATCGACATGAAGAGAATTAAACACGAAATGAATAAAAACGTTTCGTTCCTCATGAGTGCAGATTGTATTAAACAAAGTTCCTCCTTTCTATTTCATATTATTGCAGTTTTAATCGACATGAAGAGAATTAAACACGAAATGAATAAAAACGTTTCGTTCCTCATGAGTGCAGATTGTATTAAACAACGTTCCTCCTTTCTATTTCATATTATTGCAGTGTTTTTATCGACATGAAGAGAATTAAACACGAAATGAATAAAAACGTTTCGTTCCTCATGAGTGCAGATTGTATTAAACAACGTTCCTCCTTTCTATTTTGTCTCAGAGCTTTACTTTCATACTTTCTACCTTCAGATGCCGTAAGACAAATATCCTCATTAGAGAGAGGAATATTTTCTTTTAGTGAGGGGCCTGGCATGGCCTAGCGCGTAAGGCGTGCGACTCGTAATCCGAGGGTCGTGGGTTTGCGCCCGCGTCGCGCTAAACATGCTCGCCCTCCCAGCCGTGGGGGTGTATAATGTGACGGTCAATCCCACTATTCGTTGGTAAAAGAGTAGCCCAAGAGTTGGCGGTGGGTGGTGATGACTAGCTGTCTTCCCTCTAGTCTTACACTGCTAAATTAGGGACGGCTAGCACAGATAGCCCTCGAGTAGCTTTGTGCGAAATTCCAAAACAAACAAACAAACAAACTTTTAGTGAGAACAATATTCTTTATTATTAGCCCCTCTAATTTATAATAGTGTTTTCATGTTAAAGCCGTACAGGTGTACTTGTTGATATCAAAGAATGTTCCTGACTTAACTAAGCTGTATCATCAAAAATGAAAGTGCAAACGTCGAATTGTTAAAAACGTAATGTTGCAGTTGTATAATATGTATATTCAGCTACATCCTTAATAAATCACTTTATGGTATGGAACATCCAGGCTGTCCTTAAATAACCGTCACTCCGGATAATTACATCAAATCACAAGACAGCTGGCCTTCACTTTTATTTTGTATCATAAGCGAAACTGATCAAGGATGTGACACGTAGGAACTTCCTTTTCGAGATACATTTCACATTCAGCATCACCGTAGTAGGAGAGAAGCAGTGTTAATAATAGCAACAAGCATCTCTGCCAAATGACTGGCTAAAAAAGGGGCTGTTATCATGTTTTTACACAATAAGTTTGTTTTTCAATTTAGTAAAAGTTCATTATATGCCGGCGTTTTCAAAATATTTCTCTTTCATCTTGTACACATTAAACATGTAAATAAAACATGAAAATGGGAGATGTAACTTGAAAGAGTACAGCCTAGCTTCCCTTACTATTGCCTCCACAACTCCCCATTTCAAATCATCTAACAAATTTATAAATAATATATTGAACCTTTCTTGCTTTTATCATAAGTCTTAATCTCCTCAACCATAAAATATGTAAAATTTTAAATTTTTCTTGAAGTTTTGATCTCCTTAATAATAAAAAATCTAAACTTTTTAATTCTTGTGTATGTCTTGATCTCCACAATAGTAAATCTAAACATTTTTAATTGTTGTTTACGTTTTGATATACTCAATAATAACGAATCTAAAACAATTAATTCTTTTTATGCCTTGATCTCAACAATAACAAATCTAAAAGTTTTAGATTTGTGCATGTCTTGATCTCCACAACAATAACAAATCTAAAAGTTTTAATTATTTGTAGATCTTGATATCCTCAACAATAATTCTAAGATATTTAATTTTTATAGGTCTAGATCTTTTCAAGAATAACAACTCTAAAATATTTAATTTCTGTTTATGTCTTGATCTCCTCAACAATAGCAAATTTACAATTTTTAATTTTTCGTTAGGTCTTTATACCCTTAATAATAATGAAACTAAAAAAAATTAATTCTTGTGTAGGCCTTGATCTCCTGAACAGTAACAAATCTAAATGTTTTTATTTTTGTGTAATTTTGACATTCTGAATAATAACGAGACTACGAAATTTAAATCTTGTGTAGGTCTTCAACGCCTCAAAACTAGCAATCTAAAAGTTTTAGTTCTTATGTATGTCTTGATCTCTTCTACACTAACAAATCTAAAATTTTTAGATTTTTTTTGATCTTGATATCCTCAATGAAGACAAAACTAAAAAAAATAATCCTAATGTATGTCATGCTCTCCTCAACAATAACACATCTAAAAGTTTTAGTTCTTATGTAGGTCTTCAACTCCTCAACAATAGGAGATCTAAAAGTTTTAGTTCTTATGTATGCCCTGATCTCCTCCACACAACAAATCTAACATTTTTAAGTTTTGATCTCCTCAAGAATAGCAAAACTAAATTTTTAAATTTTTCTTAAATCTTCATATCCTCAATTAAAACGAAACTAAAAAAATTAATTATTGTGTAGTTCTTGATCTCCTAAATAACAGTAAATCTAAAAATTTTAATTCTTTTGTAGATCTTGGTATTTTCAACAATAATAATTCTTATAATGTTAATTATTTTGTAGGTCTTCATCTCCTCATCAATAACGAGTCTAAAACTTTTAATTATTGTGTGTGTTTTAATATCCTCAACAATAACAAATCATTTTTTTAAATTTTTGTTTAAGTCTTGATCTACACAACAATAGCGAATTTAAATATTTTAATTTTTGTGTCGTTCTATATATTCTCAATAATATCGAAGCTAAAAAAATTTAATTCTTGTGTAGGTGTTACTCTTCTCAACAATAGGAAACCTAAAATTTTTAATAATTGTATATGTGTTGATTTCATCAAATTTAACGAATCTAAACGTTTTAAATCTTGTGTATGCTTGATATCCTCAAGAATAAAAAACTATGAAAGTTTTAATTCTGTTGTAGGTCTTGAACTCCTCAACAAATCTAAAAACTTTTAATTCTTGTGTATATTTTGATCTCCTCAACAATAACAACTCTACAACTTTTAATTCTTGTGTGTCTTCCTCTCCCCAATAATAGCAAATCCAAAACTTTTAATTCTTGTGTAGGATTTGGTCTCCTGAACAATAACAAATCTAAAAGTTTTAATTCTTTTGTAAGTATTGAACTTCTCTACAGCAGCAAATCTAAAAGTTTTCATTCTTGTGTATTTGTTGATCTCCTCAACAATAACAAATCTAAAAGTTTAAATTCTTGTGTATTTCTTGATCTCTTCAAGAATAACAAATCTAAGAGTTTTAATTATTTTCTAGGCCTTGAGCTTCTAAACAATAACAAATTTAAAAGTTTTAATTCTCATGTATGTCTTCATCTTCTTAACTATAGTAGGTCTAAAATTTTTAATTTTTTAGGCCTTGATATCCTCAATAATAATAAATCTAAAATTTTTAATTCTTGCTTAGTTTATATCTTCAATAATAACGGAACTAAAATTTTTAATTTTTGTATAGGTTTTGATCTTCCGAATAGTAATGAATCTAAACCTTCATTTTATATACATATATTTGTAGTCCTTGATCTCCTCAAAGTAAAAAGTCAGTCATTCTGTTATTTACTGCTGTGCTCTGGTTTCTAAATATTAGAAAACAACAAGATTTAAATGTATTGGCTCTTCCAGTATATTAAACACAGCAGAAAATTTCGGTCTGCGTTACTTTCAGTCTCTTTCGCGTGTGTGTTGAAAATGTTCAAGTGTGAAGCGTCTCGATCTGAATTCGTTCTGGAATTCATTACTAAACTATCAGTCATGAATTTTGCTGTTAATAATTGTGTTCAGCTAGTATGTGTTTCTGACTGATTTAGTCATGGAACTCAGGAGCAAAGGCATGGTTTTTGAGAAAGAAATACAAAAGCCAGAAATATGGGAGTTGAGAAGAACAAAACAAAAGACTGAAACATACAAGAAATGCAGGAGAAGAAAGTTATGTGTTACCAGTGAGAAACAAAACTTAATTTTAACTCTATTCTATTTGTTTTAAGTAATAAACGCGGCTGTGTTATGTTTAAATAGGTGTAAGTCAATTCCTCATAGAAATAAATACCTTAATAATGTACGAGTAAAATTCATCGCACAATTATGTCTACAACAACTATTCTGATGTGTTAATTAAGTGTCTCTGACTGATCTCTTTCTGGGACTCACGACTGAAATCTCAGTCATGAATATTATTTTTGGTAATCATGCAATCTCTGATTTGACAACAAAGTTATTTTGACTAGCCTAATAGGAAACGGCCTGGCATGGCCACGCGCGTAAGGCGTGCGACTTGTAATCCGAAGGTCGCGGGTGCGCGCCCGCGTCGCGCCAAACATGCTCGCCCTCCCAACCGTGGGGACATTATAATTTTACGGTCAATCCCACTATTCGTTGGTAAAAGAGTAGCCCAAGAGTTGGCGGTGGGTGGTGATGACTAGCTGCCTTCCCTCTAGTCTTACACTATTAAATTAGAGACGGCTCGGTGCAGTGGGCTAACAACCTACTCACTTAAATAGCTGTTGACGAATCCGCAAACGATTGCGGCCCTATGTTCCTTGATGGAATCTAATGGTGATAACTAACTAATAGGAAATAATGCAATCCTGTTTTAAAAGGATAATTAATTAATATGTAGCACAAAGCTACATAAAGGGGTATCTGTGTGCTGCTCACCACGAGTTTCTAGAGGTATAATGCTGCAGACAACATACCGCTGTGCCACTGGGATGGGGAACAAATAAGTGAGAAGTAGATTAATCACTATTATCATTTTGTGTATGGATTTCTGTACATACAATTTACATTGAAGAAGAACATTTGTAATGGTACACTAGTAGAATCACTGTATTATAACTTGTCCACCAGTGGTACAGCGCTAAGTCTTCTGATTTACAACACTAAAATGAGGGTTTCGATTCCCTTCGGTGGACACAGCTATAGCCCGATGTGACTTTGCTATAAAACACACATACGTTTTATAAACTTGTTCTTATTCTCTTTTAAAATACATTTAGTTTAACAAACAATACACAAATATGTTATAAAGGCCATCTAAAAGGACTCTCAGGTGAGATCTTTATAAACATAGAACAGTATACGTCAAATTTATCACACGTTTGAACTAACGTACTGTTCTTGCAGAATATTGAACAAATTACTATCACCTAATGGTTAACTCCAACAAGACAGAATAATGAACAAATTACTATCATCTAATGGTTAACTCCAACAAGACAGATTATTGAACAAATTACTATCACCTAATGGTTAACTCCAACAAGACAAAATATTGAACAAATTACTATCACCTAATGGTTAACTCCAACAAGACAGAATATTGAACAAATTACTATCACCTAATGGTTAACTCCAACAAGACAAATTATTGAACAAATTACTATAACCTAATGGTTAACTCCAACAAGACAGAATATTGAACAAATTACTATCACTTGATGGTTAACTCCAACAAGACAGATTATTAAACAAATTACTATCACCTAATGGTTAACTCCAACAAGACAGAATAATGAACAAATTACTATCACCTAATGGTTAACTCCAACAAGACAGATTATTAAACAAATTACTATCACCTAATGGTTAACTCCAACAAGACAGAATATTGAACAAATTACTATCACCTAATGGTTAACTCCAACAAGACAAATTATTGAACAAATTACTATCATCTAATGGTTAACTCCAACAAGACAGATTATTGAACAAATTACTATCATCTGATGGTTAACTCCAACAAGACAGAATATTGAACAAATTACTATCATCTAATGGTTAACTCCAACAAGACAGAATATTGAACAAATTACTATCACCTAATGGTTAACTCCAACAAGACAGAATATTGAACAAATTACTATCACCTAATGGTTAACTCCAATAAGACAGAATATTGAACAAATTACTATCACTAATGGTTAACTCCAACAAGACAGAATATTGAACAAATTACTATCATCTAATGGTTAACTCCAACAAGACAGAATATTGAACAAATTACTATCATCTAATGGTTAACTCCAACAAGACAGATTATTGAACAAATTACTATCACCTAATGGTTAACTCCAACAAGACAGATTATTGAACAAATTACTATCATCTAATGGTTAACTCCAACAAGACAGAATATTGAACAAATTACTATCACCTAATGGTTAACTCCAACAAGACAGATTATTGAACAAATTACTATCACCTAATGGTTAACTCCCACAAGACAGATTTTAACAAGTATTAAGTATAAACTCTTCCTGCTCTGTGGAGGAATGTCGATTGACATAATTTGTAAAACTGTACTGGTATGTATAAAGTTGAACGTAATTCAAGTATTCAGACAGGATACATAAGCCTGCTGGAAATTAATTACGTACTCTAAGACTGAAATATTGTCTTTAGTGCATCCCTTATACTAAACAATAAATGGACCTTCTTTTACTGAAGGGTAGTACCTACAATTATATTCTGTTTGATGACTGTACATCTTGACTATTACAAAATGTTCCATTTAAGGTTGTCATGTCTAGCGTGTACCCATTCTTCTTTCTTGCTTTCTACAGTCCATCTACTATACGAGGACAGTGGTTTCATAGCACCTGTTTCAACAGTCTGATCACATAGAAATCAATAGGTACTGTTACTAACTAATTGATTTGTATGTCTTCTTATGAAATAGCACAAATATTCGTTTCTTTTTCTAATTATTTGAAAGCGCGATAGCTGAACAAGTGCTCTGTAGAAACAACTTGTGATAACGTGTTTCATGTCAATTGTCTAGATGGAGATAACCCTTAATTATGTTGATGCTTGAGACACGTGGTTGAACTTTGTTTCTGAGATTTGTGTTTCTTGATTCTCGCCTGTTACAAAAATATTATTTTGCTTCCTTTGGTTGAGATTCAACTTTTTGAGGATCTTCTGGTCCTTTCTTTTCCAATGCCATTAAATACAAGGAATATTCCGTTTTAGAAATTTCAGATCTGAACACATCTTCATGGTCCGAGTGTAAGAACAGCTTCCATTCGAAAGGGCTTTGTATGTCCTTCCCTACATCAGTCAGGCTTCAGTGCCATCACAAGCCTCGATAAGTTCTACTCAAAATGTAAATGTAAAGCATGTCTGACAACGATTATATATATATAATATAAATATATATATATATCTGTGTTTATCACGTCAATTTCTATTTGGTGATTTCTTATCTGAGCTAGCTGGTAAAATCCATTAGAACCTAACGAACTAACAGTTTAAAACCAGCTAGACAATCGTATACTAGTTAGGACACTGCTGCAGGCCACAAATCTCATTGTCCACTGACATCGTAAAATAACTAGGGCGTTGTCACAAGCAGCAAACTTCATTGTTCACTGACATCGTAAAATAACGTGGACATCGTCACAGGCCACAAATCCCAGACTCCAATGATATTAAGAAAGACACTTATAACCACAGAATAAATAAGATTATGGTGTGTTTTAAAATTATATATGTGAAACATTGTTTATCATCACTACTGTAATTCATATGTGACAAACAGTAGGTATATTATAATAAAATAAAAGTCTCTTACCAGTTTCTGGCTCTATATTATTATTCGTTATATTATTGAATATTTACACTTAATGTTCATGGATTTTATCATTTTATCAATAATTAGTCTTAGTTATGTCACTTGATAATCAAAAATAATTAATCATAATCTCTAATATTTGGTGTTTTGATCTTTCCACAACGTGTTTCAACTTTTTAATCCTAGTTTTCGGTTTGGATCACTTTCACTATAATCTATTTCTCAAACTCTGATTACCTTAAAACTAGACATATTGAAAACACTGTCAATTTATTTCATGTAATACTTCTATGTCGGCCCGGCATGACCAGGTGGTTAAGGCACTCGACTCGTAATCCGAGAATCAAGGGTTCGAATCCCCGTCACATCAAACATACTCGCCCTTTCAGCCGTGGGAGTGTTATGATGTGACGATCAATCCCACTATTCGTTTGTAAAAGAGCAGCACAAGAGTTGGCGGAGGGTGCCTTACCTCTCGTCTTTATAAATTAGGGACGGCTAGCTCAGATAGTCCTCGATTAGCTTTGCGCGAAATTCAAACCAAACTTCTATGTCAGTTTATCTCTAGGTGAAAAACAATAAATTTATAACAAATATAAACAGCTAACCAAATTTCAAAAAAGAAAACAAAGAAAACATATTGTAGCTTACAAGGTAGTTAACGATGCTTATTTAGAATTCAACAACATGTTGGTAATCTAAAAAATAACCAACACTTCTGTACCTACTAAACAGCAATAAGATGTAACGTACAGGATAGTAAATGTGGCATATCCTGAAGTCAACCACAGCAACATGTTTGTAATACAACAAATAATCAACAGTCCTGTACCTACTAAACAATAATGTAACGTAAAGTAGGAAGCTAACGGGGCTTATCCTGAAGTCAACTACAACAATATGTTTGTAATCTAAGAAATAAACAATAGTAATGTTCCTACTAAACAACAGCAACAGGTAACGTACAGAATATCTAACGGGGCTTATCCCGAAGTCAGCTACAACAATATGTTTGTAATCTAAGAAATAAACAATAGTAATGTTCCTACTAAACAACAGTAACAGGTAACGTACAGAATATCTAACGGGGCTTATCCCGAAGTCAGCTACAACAATATGTTTGTAATCTAAGAAATAAACAATAGTAATGTTCCTACTAAACAACAGTAACAGGTAACGTACAGAATATCTAACGGGGCTTATCCCGAAGTCAGCTACAACAATATGCTTGTAATCTAAGAAATAAACAATAGTAATGTTCCTACTAAACAACAGTAACAGGTAACGTACAGAACATCTAACGGGGCTTATCCCGAAGTCAGCTGCAACAATATGTTTGTAATCTAAGAAATAAACAATAGTAATGTACCTACTAAACAACAGTAACAGGTAACGTACAGAACATCTAACGGGGCTTATCCCGAAGTCAACTACAACAATATGTTTGTAATCTAAGAAATAAACAATAGTAATGTACCTACTAAACAACAGTAACAGGTAACGTACAGAATATCTAACGGGGCTTATCCCGAAGTCAGCTACAACAATATGTTTGTAATCTAAGAAATAAACAATAGTAATGTACCTACTAAACAACAGTAACAGGTAACGTACAGAACATCTAACGGGGCTTATCCCGAAGTCAGCTACAACAATATGTTTGTAATCTAAGAAATAAACAATAGTAATGTTCCTACTAAACAACAGTAACAGGTAACGTACAGAATATCTAACGGGGCTTATCCCGAAGTCAGCTACAACAATGTTTGTAATCCAAGAAATAAACGATACTCTTGTAGCTACTAAACAACAATATATTCGTAATATAAGAAATAACCAATACTCTTGTGGCTACTAAACAACAATAAGACATAAGGTACAGAATAGTTAATGAGGCATGTCCTGAAGTCAACTACAGTATGTTCGTTTTCTCTGGAAATAACAAAGAAAGTTTGTACTTAAAGAACTACAACACGATACAATGCAATTATGGCATTCGTTTTAAATAAACTGATTAATCTGAAAGAAAACAATAAAATAAATTTTAAATTTTTCAAATAGTAGTGAGCTTACCTCCGCCATTCTTATAACAAAGATATGGAAATCTCCAGACATTTCCGAGACCGATGGAGAACCCAATACAAGATAACATAAACTCAGTTTTGTTTCCCCATTTTTCTCTCTCACGATATTCGGGCATTTTGGAAAATAAACTTGTATGGAATAAAAACCGGAGAAGACGCTATAGAAGTGGGTGATTTTATAACATAAACACCTCTTTACTCTACATACAGTCAATAATCATGAAATTACTACGACACTAAACAGGTTACAGATAACCACATGTTAACTATTGAGAGATAAATCAACTCTGCGTCACAAGTCGAATATTTATATGGAAATAAATCGATGACCTAATGACAAGAAACAAGTGCATTAATGATAGGATGTAGAGCACGTGCAGCTGTTATGTAAAGTTTCATGGCCAGTTGGTTCTTTGAACTACACGTACGGTCTCTCACAAGGAATCTCAATCATCTGGGATATATATATCTCTCTGCTTTTAATATAGAGATGCAGGATGTCCACCTAATCTGAAATAATGACATCCAAATTGGCAAATATCATATACTACGTTGACATCTAACAAGAAAATGTTTAAAATGGTAACTGTAAACGAAGAACTACGAGAAAGCATGGCAACACACGCTCTACATGTTTCATAGCATCGTCTCCACCCAGTTAGCACCTAATATTATACCTAGCATTATAGTGAAATAATTATTCACACTAGTTATTAACATGAAAAAAAATATATTTATTACATCGGAGAAACAAATTACCTTCCCTATACCCTTTAACTTCCACAAAAAAATATTATCTCTAACCCACTTATATCGGGTCTGAATTCTGTTTTACAGATTCATAATATAGTAACTAACACAGAGTTACCACAACTAGATTTGTCTACTGGTGTTTTACAGAATGATAATACAGTACCAAACACTGAGTTACAATTACTAGATCCGTGTATTGGTGTTTTACAGAAAGATAATACAGTAACTAACACAGAGTTACCACTACAAGATCTGTGTACTGATGTTTTACAAAATTATAATACAGTAACTAACACAGAGTAACCACTACAAGATCCGTGTACTGGTGTTTTACAAAATGATAATACAGTAACTAACACAGAGTAACCACTACTAGATCCGTGTAGTGGTGTTTTATAAAATGATAATACAGTAACCAACACAGAGTTACAACAACAAGAACTGTGTACTGGTGTTTTACAAAATGATAATACAGTAACCAACACAGAGTAACAACAACAAGATCTGTGTACTGGTGTTTTAGAAAATGATAATACAGTAACTAACATTGACCTACCTCTACTAGAATCGAGTACTGTTGTTTTACAAAATGATAGTACAATAACTAACATTGAGTTACCTCTACTAGAACTGTGTATAAGTGTTTTACAAAATGATAATACAATAACTAACATTGAGTTACCACTACTAGATCTGTGTAGTGGTGTTTTACAAAATGATAATACAGTAGCCAACACAGAGTTAAAAGAACAAGATCTGCGTACTGTTGTTTTACAAAATAATAATACAGTAACTAACATTGAGTTACCTCTACTAGATCTGTGTATTGGTGTTTTACAAAATGATAATACAATAACTAACATTGAGTTACCTCTACTAGAACTGAGTACTGGTGTTTTACACAATGATAATACAATAACTAACATTGAGTTACCCCTACTAGAAATGAGTACTGGTGTTTTAGAGAATGATAATACAGTATCTAACACAGTGTTAACACTAATATATCTGTGCACTGGTCTTTTACAGAATAATAATACAGTAACTAAAACTGAAATACCACAATTAGATAAGTGTACTAACATTTTACATAATGATAATATGGTAGGTATCACAGAGTTACGTCTACTACATCTGTATACTAGCATTTTACAGAATAATAACAGAGCAAGTAGCACAGAGTACTGCTGTTTTACAAAATGTTAATACCGTAACTATCACTGAGTTACTACTGCTATATATGGGTACTGGTGTTTTAAAAATGATAATACCCTTACTACAAACAGTTACCCCTACTAGATCTGTGTACTGGTATTCTACAAGATGAAAATAAATTAACGCACACTGAGTTACTGCTAATAGATCTGTGTACTGGTGTTTTACAAAATGATAATACACTACTAGATCTGTGTAGTGGTGTTTTACAAAATGATAATACAGTAACCAACACAGAGTTACAACAACAAGATCTGTGTACTGGTGTTTTACAAAATGATAATGCAGTAACTAACACTGTGTTGCCACTATTAGATTTGTGTAGTGGTGTTTATCAATGGAATAATACCGTAACTAACACTGAGTTACTTCCACTACATCTGTGTACTGGTGTTTTACACTAGGTTAATACAATGACAAACACTCAGTTACCACCACTAGATCTATTTACTGGTGTTTTACAGAATGATCATACAGTAACTAATACTGAATTACCAGTACTAGTTTGTGAATTGATGTTTTAGAAAATGATAATATAGTAACTAAAACTTTAGTTACAACTAATAGATCTGTGTACAGGAGATTTAGAGAGTAACAATACAGTGCCTAACACTGAGATACCACTACTAGATCTGTGTAATTGTGTCTTACGAAATCACAATACAGTAAGTAACTATGACTTACCACTAATACATCTGTGAACTGGTGTTTTTCAGAATGATAATACAGTACTTTATACTGAGTTACCACTACGAAACCTGTGTAGTGGTGTTTTGAAAAATGATAATACACTAACTAACACTAAGTCTCCACAATTAAATCTATGCACTGGTATTTTACAAAATAATAATAAGTAACTAACAGATAATTATCACTATATATGTAATGGCATTTTACAAAATAATAATACAGTATCTAACACTTATTTACCACTACTATAACTGTGTACTGGTGTTTTACTGTAGGATAATACAATTACTAACACTGAGTTACGTCTAATACATCTGTGCACTGGTGTTTTACAAAATGATAATACAATAACTAACATTGAGTTACCTCAACTAAAACTGAGTACTGATGTTTAACAAAATGATAATACAATAACTAATATTGAGTTACCTCAACTAGAACTGAGTACTGGTGTTTTACAAAATGATAATACAATAACTAACATTGAGTTACCTCTACTAGAACTGAGTACTGGGTTTTACAAAATGATAATGGAGTAAGTAACACTGCATTACCACTACTAGATCTGTGTACTGGTATTTAACAAAATGATAATACAATAATTAACATTGAGTTACCTCTACTAGAACTGAGTACTGGTGTTTTACAAAATTATAATACAATAACTAACATTGAGTTACCTCTACTAGAACTGAGTACTGGTGTTTTACAAAATGATAATACAGTAACTAATATTACATTACCTTTACTAGAACTGAGTACGGTGTTTTACAAAATTATAATACAATAACTAACATTGAGTTACCTCTACTAGAACTGAGTACTGGTGTTTTACAAAATGATAATACAATAACTAACATTGAGTTACCTCTACTAGAACTGGGTACTGGTGTTTTACAAAATGATAATACAATAACTAACATTGAGTTACCTGTTCTAGAACTGAGTACTGGTGTTTTACAAAATGATAATATAATAACTAACATTGAGTTACCTCTACTAGAACTGAGTGCTGGTGTTTTAGACAATGATAATATAGTATCTAACACAGAGTTAACACTAATACATCTATGTACTGGTGTTTTACAGAATAATAATACTATAACTATTACTGAGTTACCACTAATACATCTCTGTACTGGTGCTTAGCAAAATGTTAATACAGTAACTAATCATGAGCTACCACTATTATATCTGTGTATTGGCATTTTACAGAATGATACTACAGTAACTAGTACTGAATTACCAGTCTTATATCTGTGTACTAGTGTTTTAAAGAATGATAATACAGTAACTATCGCTGGTATACCACTTCTAGATCTGTGTACTTGTATTTTACAGAACGATTATACAGTAACTAACACTGAGTTACCATTAATACATCCGTGTACTGGCATTTTCCAAAAGAACACATTAACTAGCACTTACTTACCACAACTAATCTGTGTTCTTGTGTTTTACAGAATGATTTATGTGTATATGAACGACTTTTGGTAACTTAAACTACCCATCATTTCGAACGTTTAAAATGTTATTGTTTATTTGTGTATGACCGACAGGGGGTTATTTGAACCCGATTTAATTACATAAGTTTAATATTGTTGTTGTTCATGTGTGTATGACCGATATGGATTTACTTCAGCTCGAAATCATTACAAAAGTGTAAAACTGTTATTTTTCATTTGTATACCAGATATAGGGTTACTTTGGTTCGAAAACATTACACAAGTTTAAAATTCTTATTCTTCACGTGTGAATGACCGATATGAGACTACTTCTGCTCTAAAACATTACAACAGTTAAACACTGTTATTGTTCATGTGTGGATGACCTGCATGGGGTTATTGCACTTCGAATTTATTACTTGAATTTAAAATTCATTGCTCAATTCATTGCAAAAGCTCAAAATTGTTTTTGTTCATCTGTGTATGACCGACGTGGTTTTACTTCTGCTCGAAAACATTCCATACGTTTAAAATTATTATTATATATGTGTGCAAGACGGACATGATTTAAATTCAGCTTGGAAACATTACATACGTTTAAACTTGCTATTGTTTATATATGTATGACCGACATGGTGTTATTTCAGTTCGAATTTTTTACAAATAGTTAAAATTGTTATTCTTCATGTGTGAGTGACCGGCATGGAGTTACTTCAGCTCTAAATCATAACAAAGGTTTAAAATCCTTACTCTTCATGTGTGTGTAACCGACATGGGGTTTCTTCAGCTCAATTCATTGCAAAAGTTCAAAATTGTTTTTGTTCATCTGTGTATGACCGACGTGGGGTTACTTCAGCTCAAAAACATTACGTAACTTCAATTTTGTTATTCTTCACGTATGTATGACCGACATGGGGTTCCTTAACTGAAAAACATTACATAACTTTAAAATTGTTATTGTTCATGTATATAGGACCGATATGTGGTTATTTCAGCTACAAAACATTACATAAGTTTAAAATTGTTATTTTTATTGTACGTATGAGCGACATGTGGTTACTTCAGCTCGATTTTATTACAAAAGTTTAAAATTGTTATTGTCCATGTGTGTATTCCGGGCATGGGGCTACTTCATCTCGAAAAGTTACGTGGGTTTTAAATTTTTATTTTCCATGTATGTATGTCCGATATGGGGTTACTTCAGCTCGAAAACACTACAAAAGCTTCAAATTGTTATTCTTCATCTATGTATGACCGGCATGAGGTTACTTCAGTTCGAATTTATTACATAGGTTTAAATTATTTTTCTTCTTTTGAGTATTACCGACGTGATGTGACTTTATGTCGAATTCATTACATGAGCTTAAAATTGTTTTTGTTCATGTGAATATGATCGATTTGAGATGCGTCTGCTCGAATTCATTAGAAAAGTTCAAAATTGTTAGTGTTCATATATGTATGACCGACGAGGGATTGCTTCAGCTCTGAAACGTTACGTAACTTTAATATTGTTATTGTTCATGTGTGTATGACCGACGAGGGGTTGCTTCAGCTCTGAAATGTTACGTAACTTTAATATTGTTATTGTTCATGTATGTATGACCGACTTCAGCTCGAAATGATTACAAAAGATTAAAATGTTTATAGTTCATGTGCCTATGAGTGACATGGGGTTACTTGAGATCGAACACTATACATAAGTTTAAAATTGTTATTCTTCGTGAGTGTGTGACCGACGTGGGGTTACTTAAACTCGAATTCATTTTAAATTTGTTATTATTCACATATATATGACCGAAATAGTTTTACGTCAGTTCAAAAATATTGCATAAGTTCAAAATTGTTATTCTTAATGTACGTATTGCTGACGTGCGGTTACTTCAGTTCAAAAACATTACGTAACTTCAAAATTGTTATTCTTCACGTGTGTATGACCGACATTGGGTTACTTCAGCTGAAAAACATTACATAAGTTTAAAATTGTTATTGTTCATTTATATTTGACCGACGTAGGGTTATTTTTCGAATTTATTACATTAGTTTAAAACTGTTATTGTTCATATCTGTATGGCCAACATGAGGTTGCTTCAGCTCGTAAAGATTACGTAAACTTAATATTGTTATTTTTCATATGTGTATGACCGACATGTGGATACATCACCTCGAAAACATTACTTGAGTGTAAAATTTTTATCATTCATGTGTGTATGACCAACATGGAGTTACTTAAGGCCGAAAACATTACATAAGTGTATAATTGTTATTGTTCGTGTGTATGTGACCGACAATGGGTTACTTCAGCTCGAATTCATGGCGAAAGTTTAAAATTGTTATTGTTCATGTGTGTATCATCAACATGGGTTTACTTCAGGTTGAAACCATTACAAAAGTTTAAATTTGTTATTGTTCATATGTATATTAACGGCATGGGATTACTTCATCTCGAATTAATTATAAATGGTTAAAATTGTTATTGTTCATGTACGTATGACCTACGTGGTGTTACTTCAGCTCGAAAACATTACAACAGTTTAAAATTGTTATTTTTCGTTTGTACGTGACCGACATTGGGTTATTTCAGCCCGAAAACAGTACAAAAGTTTAAAATTGTGTTTGTTCATGTACGTATCACCGACGTAGGATTATTTTAGCTCCAAAACGTTACATGTGTTTAAAATTGTCATTACTTATGTGTGGACAACCGATATGGGTTTACTTCAGCTCGGAAACATTACATATGTTTAAAATTTTTATTGTTCACCTGAGTGTATAATCGACTGGTTCTTACATCAGCTAGAAAATAGTAAATAAGTTTAAAATTGTTATTGTTCATGTGTGGACTTCCGATATGGGGCTACTTCAGCTCGAATTCATTACAAAAGTTTAAAATTGTTATTGTTCTTGTGTGTATGCTAGGCATGGGGTTACGTCAGCTCAAAAACACTACAACACTTTACAATTATTATTGTTCATGTGTGTGTGACTGACATGGGATTACTTCATCTCGAATTCATTGCATAAGTTTAACATTGTTATTGTTCATATGTATGTCACGGAGATTGGGTTACTTCAACTCAAAACAATACAAAGTTTAAAACTGTTATTGTGCGTGTACATATGATCGACATGCGGTTACTTTAGCTCGAAAATGGTTACTGTTCACGTGTGTATGTGACCAATATGAGGTTACTTCAGCTCAAATTCACAACGTAAGTTTAAAATTTTCATTGTTCATGTGTGTTTGACAAACGTGGGGTTACTTCAGTTCGATTTATTACATATGTTCAAAATTGTTATTGTTCATTTGTTTTTGACCAACATTGCGTTCCTTTCTCTCGAATTCAGTATATAAATTTAAAATTGTTATTGTTCATGTATGTTTCAACTACAAGGGGTTAATTCAGCTAGAATTAATTACAAAAGTTTGAAATTGTTATTATTCATGTGTGTACAACCGATATAGGATTACTTAAGGTCGAAAACATTACACATGTTTAAAATTGTTATTATTCATGTGTGTGTAACCCACGTGGGGTAACTTGAGCTCGAATTCATTACATAAGTTTGGCTTTCTTATTGTTTGTACGTATGTTACCGATATGGGGTTACTTCAGCTCGATAACATTACAAAAGTTTAAAATTATTATTGTTTGTACGTATGTTACCGATATGGGGTTACTTCAGCTCGATAACATAACAAAAGTTTAAAATTATTATTGTTTTTTCTCTGTGACCGATATGGGATTACTTCAGGTCAAATGAAATTTACAACATAAGTTTAAAATTTTTATTGTTCATATGTGTATGCTACATATGGGATTATTTCAGCTCGAAATAATTACAACACTTTAAATTAGTTATTCTTCATGTGTGTGTAACCGATATGGGGTTACTTCAGGTCGAAAATATTACACAAGTTTAATATTGTTATTATGCAGGTGTGTATGATCAACATTTGGTTATTTCGGCTCGAAAATATTACATAAGTTTAAAATGGTTATTGTTCATTTGTTTCTAACCGACATGGAATTACTTGATGTGAAATTCACAACCTAAGTTTAAAACTGCCATTTTTCATGGGTGTGTGACCATCTCATATGTTCAAAATTGTTGTTCATTTTTTTTACCAAAGAAGAGCTACTTCCACTCAAATTCATTAAATAAGTTTAAAATTGTTACTGTTCATGTATGTATGATCGACATTGTGTTACTTCACCTTGAATTCATTAGAAAAGTTGAAAACTGTTTTTTCTTCATATTTATATAACCGACGTGTGGTTATATAGAATTTCAAAAGTTGAAAACTGTTTTTTCTTCATATTTATATAACCGACGTGTGGTTATATAGAATTTCAAAAGTTGAAAAATGTTATTTTCGTGTGTGTGTATGACCGACATGAGGTTACTTCAGTTCGAACAGTAACAATAGTTTAAAATTGTTGTTGTTCAAGAGTGTATGATCGACATTAGAGAGAACACAATCATGAGGATATTTCGTTCATGTATACATGTGAGTTATACCAATATCAATATGAGATGGAACATAAGGATATGTCGTTCAGGTATACATGTGATTTATACTAATATCAACACGATACGGAACACAAGCATGAGGATATTTGGCCGGTATGAGTGTTAAATTCTGTAGTAATCGGAACATAAATGTGAACACCGTGTATTACCTATAGGCTCTTATGTATATTGATACTACTTTAATAAATAAATATGTTACACCACGTATCCTGGCTATATGTTTTATATATTAATTTAAACTGTGTATTTGAAATGCTTTGAAAGTTATCGGAATAAACAAAACACTCAGTCGAAAAGCAAAGTTTCATCTGAAATCAGTTTCACTGAATAATTAAATTCTACTGAGGTCCAAAAGCTTAACTAAGTTCTATTTACCTGTGTAGTATTTATGATAATTTTGTTAAGATTAACAACAATACTGGCTTAACTGAATGGATGAATTCTATTAAGCCTATAATGCTGAAGTTAAGTTCTACTGATTTGAACAATAGGACAGAAGGTTTATGTTATGATTATTAATAAAAGTTCTATAGAAAGAATGCGTTCCTGAAACATACAAAGTTTAGAACGAATATACCGTGCGTGTTCACCCTCGTGACCAAAATCAGTGTTCTAGCAGAACATCAGCAACGAGCTGGAAAGACAATTACACAGGGATTGATATTTCTCCATATCTATAACATTATGCAGATATGTTATCAATAGTTCAAGATAAGTAACGCTGAACAGAGGTAGTGAAAGCCATATTAACAATGGTTCAGAAGAGTCTACATTGAACTGAGGTAGTGACAGTTCCTTCCTGAAGGAGAAGAAACTTCTCATACTGAAGTAGAGACAGTTCCTTCCTGAAGGAGAAGAAACTTCTCATACTGAAGTAGAGACAGTTCCTTCCTAAAGGAGAAGAAACTTCTCATACTGAAGTAGAGACAGTTCCTTCCTGAAGGAGAAGAAACTTCTCATACTGAAGTAGAGACAGTTCCTTCCTGAAGGAGAAGAAACTTCTCATACTGAAGTAGAGACAGTTCCTTCCTGAAGGAGAAGAAACTTCTCATACTGAAGTAGAGACAGTTCCTTCCTGAAGGAGAAGAAACTTCTCATACTGAAGTAGAGACAGTTCCTTCCTAAAGGAGAAGAAACTTCTCATACTGAAGTAGAGACAGTTCCTTCCTGAAAGAGAAGAAACTTCTCATACTGAAGTAGAGACAGTTCCTTCCTGAAGGAGAAGAAACTTCTCATACTCATACTGAAGTAGAGACAGTTCCTTCCTGAAGGAGAAGAAACTTCTCATACTGAAGTAGAGACAGTTCCTTCCTAAAGGAGAAGAAACTTCTCATACTGAAGTAGAGACAGTTCCTTCCTGAAAGAGAAGAAGCTTCTCATACTGAAGTAGAGACAGTTCCTTCCTGAAAGAGAAGAAACTTCTCATACTCATACTGAAGTAGAGACAGTTCCTTCCTGAAGGAGAAGAAACTTCTCATACTGAAGTAGAGACAGTTCCTTCCTGAAGGAGAAGAAACTTCTCATACTGAAGTAGAGACAGTTCCTTCCTGAAGGAGAAGAAACTTCTCATACTGAAGTAGAGACAGTTCCTTCCTGAAGGAGAAGAAACTTCTTATACTCATACTGAAGTAGAGACAGTTCCTTCCTAAAGGAGAAGAAACTTCTCATACTGAAGTAGAGACAGTTCCTTCCTAAAGGAGAAGAAACTTCTCATACTGAAGTAGAGACAGTTCCTTCCTGAAGGAGAAGAAACTCTTATACTCATACTGAAGTAGAGACAGTTCCTTCCTAAAGGAGAAGAAACTTCTCATACTGAAGTAGAGACAGTTCCTTCCTAAAGGAGAAGAAACTTCTCATACTGAAGTAGAGACAGTTCCTTCCTGAAAGAGAAGAAGCTTCTCATACTGAAGTAGAGACAGTTCCTTCCTGAAGGAGAAGAAACTTCTCATACTGAAGTAGAGACATTTTCTTCCTGAAGGAGAAGAAACTTCTCATACTGAGGTAGAGACAGTTTCTTCCTCCATTAAAAATAAAAGAAATGATGATGCTAACTAAAGCAAAGCCTTTGATGTTGATAACACAAAAACTAATCAAGAAAAAAATCTAGACCAAAGCAACGAACAAACTAATGAAAACCAAGAGTTTACTCTAGTAATGTCTTAAAGAGAAAGAAGAAATTCATTACAAAATGAAACTATAGAACCAAAAGTTACACGATCTAAAATAAAACCACCCCAATATTTTATTATTATTGAAGGCGTGCCTGGCACATATAATCAACCATAATTAGCAGCGGAAATTAGTATATGTAAACCAGGTGTCGAAATAGCCAACGTTAAGGGTTTACCTAGGGGAGGTGTCCTTGTTCGAGGTCAAGGAGCTGCTGGCGTAAAAAAAACAACTAGTTAAAGAATGGCCCAAGGATGCCTTCATGCCAGGGAACATAAATATAGATTTACCAGTAATTAAACCACAGCCTAAGGCAATAGTAATTCATGGGGTGTCCCACTCCATAACCAAACAGGATATTGAACAAGCACTAGAAAATCTAAGTATACCATACATCAAAGTGGAAAGAATTATATCCAAGGTCACAAATCAAGCAACAAATTTAGTAAGAGTAGGCATGGAACAACATTACAATATATTGGAACTGATAAACAATGGTATCATTTTGTGGTACCAAAAATTCCAAGTGGAACAACTAAAAACACCAGCAGTTGTAATTACACGGTGTTTTAATTGCCAACGATACGGACACGTTTCAGCGTCGTGCCTGACAACACCGAGGTGTTGCGGATGTGGCGGTGAACACCACATATCTGCTTGTAAAAAACAACAAGTTACACCAAAATGCTGTAACTGTAGAGAAACACATACAGCAAATTATAAAGAATGCGACAAATATAAAATGATAAAACAACGCATCTATGAAATAAAAACAATACAACCAACACAAGATAACACACCAAACACAATAACACAACAAAACACACACAACTACAGGACCAATTACATACGCATAAAAGTTGAAAGAAAACACTACACAACCAAAACCACTGACAAAAGAACAACAAAAGTCAACGAAAACAGTAACCACTTTACAAGAACCTAACAAGATCACAGATACAACCAAGAAAACAACAATCTTACAGTAAAACACAAACGATGAAACAAGTATAATGGTAAAGTTAAAAACATTCTTACAGAGTTCGGTACAGAATTTACAAAACCGAACCAATCGAAAAATAGCATAGACCTTTTCATAAACATAGCTAAAAAATACATAACACCACACATAGCGCAACTAATAACAACAATCACAGGATACATACTAAAATCTTAAAATTCACAGTTCTAAGCATCAACATCCAAGGTGCACTTGCTTCCAAGAAACACGGGATCGAAGACTTAATAACAGATAGTAACCCCGATGTTCTTATTATAAGTGTAACACTAATTTATACCAAGAATAGATTCAAAATATGTAATTATACTTCAATAAGAAAAGACAGAAGAAATTATCATGACATCAACAGAGGAATTATGTTATTATATAAAAACCACCTTTCTGTTACTGAAATACAAATGAACAGCAACAATGAAAATATAGTGTTTGATGTTCTCTTAGAAAGCCACTCGATAATAACAATAGCAGGATTATACTGTTCTCCAACAAAGTGTATAGACATAAATCTAATATACAACATCTTACAAAATACAATAGTAATAGGTGATCTGAATAGAAAAGATAAGAACTTTGGATGTAAATCCACTAATTCAAATGGCAGACACCTATTACAATTCATAGATAACAATAGCATATCCCTTATTAATGATAATACACCTACCCATACTACCTATGCAACAAATACAAGTGATATCCCAGACATCTGTCTCACTTCTTTTAATGTGGGACAAAAGTTAATAAATTTTAATGTGGGAAAAGATGTTGACAACGACCATCTCCCAATATGATGTGTCTTCGATCTCACCCCCCATAAAAATAAAATCTGTAGGCAAGACAAATTTGATTACAAAAAAGCAAATTGGCAAGAATTTCAAAAGAGTACTAGACAACATACTACCAGACAAAATTAAACATACAACGAATAACGAATCAGAAATTGATTGTTACAGTCAAATAATCAGGAAGTGCCTTCTAAAAGCAGCTACGGACACAGTACCAAAACAATAATATACAACCACAAACAATGGATGGAAACCAACCAAACAACTATTAACAATGATAAAACAACGAAGAAATTAAGAAGACTATTCACGGCAACAAAAGAACAATAAATAAAAACACAAATTAACAACACTAGAAATAAAATTAGAGCAGAAATTAAACAGCTAAAACAAGAAAAATGAGAAAACTTCTGCTCCCAACTCAACGAACAAACCGACCCTAGTAAGTTCTCGCCACACTTAAAAAGATTCACAAATGAACCCTCGACAAGAAAATACCCAACACTCGAATATAATAACACCTTAGTACAAACCAAAAAAGAAAAAGCAGAAGCCTTCAAACATCAATTACAAAACACATTTAAAACACACAGTGAGTCGGACATGAACAACTATTACTACAACAAAATAAACAACCACGTAACAAATAACATAGAATTATATAAACCACATTTTCCAGTCAACATTATAAACAGTAACACTAATAATACATATGACTACAATACCCAACTACTCACCAAAAAAATCAAACTAAATGAACTTGAACAAGCAATCCAAAATTCAAAAACAAAGCACCGGGAAATGATGGAATACAAACAATCCTTCTCAAAAAAGGCACTCCAAAATTATTTGACCGCCTATTAGCCATATTTAATTTATCTCTATACTCTGGATATATCCCAGTTTCTTGGAAGCAAGCTAATATTTTAATATTCCACAAAGAAGGAAAACCAGCCAATAAACCAAACAGTTATCGACCGATCAGCCTGACCAGCTGTGTAGGCAAAATTCTTGAAAGAACAATAAGCAACAGACTCTTCACATTTTTGGAAATTACTTCAAAATTACCAGAAGAACAAAACGGAGTTAAAAAATATAGACAAACAACAGATCATTTAATTAGATTAACTGAAATAATAATAAACAGTTTTAATGAAAAAAAAATGCACTGTCGCCTGCTTCCTCGATATCGAGAAAGCATTCGACACAGTATGGCACAATGGTCTTCGGTTCCGTATATAAGAAATGGGACTACCGCGTGGAATTATTCGCTGGTTATCTAACTTTTTGGAAAATAGAAAATGTAGAATAAACGTAGAGGGAACCTTCTCGGTGTTCTTCACTCCAGAAGCTGGCGTCTTTCAGGGAGGGATGATTAGCCCTATTCTCTTCATCATGTATGTAAATAATATGCCACTCAAAGACCCAAACTATGGATACGCGTCATAGTTCGCTGATGATGTAGCAATTTGGAAAAGTGCCCATACACCAGAAATAGCAGCCTCTAACTTACAACCACAACTAAATAGATTATGTGAATATTGCGAAAAATATAGAATTAAAATAAATACAGCGAAGAAACAATTAGTAATATTTTCAAAACCAACGAAACATTAAAAAGTTCAACCACAGATCTACATGAACGGAGAGCTTCTCGAAACTGCTACATATGCAAAATTTTTAGGGTTAACATATGATTCGAAACTTACATGGATAAAACATGTAAATAATATAAAAATTAAAATTTGGCGAAGAATAAACTATGCTAGGAGTCTAACTGGTAAAAACAACGGAAAGAAAGAAAGTTTTGGAATTTCGCACTAAGCTACTCGAGGGCTATCTGTGCTAGCCGTCCCTAATTTAGCAGTGTAAAACTAGAGGAAAGGCAGCTAGTCATCACCACCCACCGCCAACTCTTGGGCTACTCTTTTACCAACGAATAGTGGGATTGACCGTCACATTATAACGCCCCCACGGCTGGGAGGGCGAGCATGTTTTGGCGCGACTCGGGCGCGAACCCGCGACCTTCAGATTACGAAGCGCACGCCTTAACACGCTAGGCCATGCCAAGCCCAAAAACACCGCCACAACACCAGAAAACATCATTAAAATATACAAGACATACATTAGACCAGTAATAGACTATGCAGCTCCTGCATGAATCAATGTAAGTGAAAACAAATACAAACCAAACTCCAAACATTACAGAATACATTAATTACATCAGCATACAGAGTACCTAAAACCACTTCCTCAAAGTTCATGCACAATTACTCAAATACACAAACAATACCAGATAGACTTCTACATAGTATTAAATATTTTGATAAAAATTGGCGAAAAATGAATTGTTATGCGAACTAGACAGATATTGCATATCTGATGAAGGAAGACCTAAACACCTTTTCCCGTTAAATTTGTACATCAGATCTTTAAGATAAAATCAAATTTAAAATAATAATGAAATAATGCTAAAATAAAACAGGCCATCTACGTTCTAGACTTATTAAAAAGGAAAAACAACATAAATGAACATTGCCCTGAAAAGGACCAGATTAAAGTTATATTACTTCAGCCATTCAGAATTTACTCGAAATATATTAATCAAGCCACTCCAACTGGAAGGAGGAAGAGGTCTAGTGCACCTAACCCTCCTGGGTATACAAATATACAGTGGAGCGCCATTAAGCCGCGAACCAATAAACCGCGAAATCGCTTAAGCCGCTATAGCAAGTCTTGTCCTGGTGTATTAAATCTACTACCTGGCTTTTTAAAGTTTCTCATACTCAACTTGTTTTTATACCTTCAAGAGGATATTTAAAAAGGATTTGCTTTAATTTGGGAGATAAATAAAATATATTACAATAGAAATCGACGGTTAATCTACCTTATCCGCTCTCTATGTCAGCTTTATGGAGGCCGCCATTGTTACCGAATCACACCTCTCCATACATTAAAGTTAATCCGTGAAAAAAGTGATCAATAATTAAAGTATTATTTTTAATTCAATAATCCGATATTTTTATGGAATTGTATAAATACTGGCTACAAACCCAATAGAAATCACTTCAGTTTTTGAATTAATAGTGAGCATATCATATTGACATGGCGGCCCGCATGTAACACGGGAAGACGAAATTTTAAAGGGAAAAGCGAACCATCGCAATGCATTGGTCGTTTGTGTTAAAACGGCACTTGTCAATTGTATCTGAATAGACTATACATTAATATTATAATGATCACGCAATGGCCCGAATGAGGCTCCTCGGCGGAGCTGTTGGCGACTTCGGCTTTTCAGTCACAAAGGTTTAAGCCGCGGTCCACTTAAGCCGCGGTTAAGCAGGTTACCCCCCCAAATACCGCGGCTTAACGGCGCTCCACTGTATATACCCAAACACCAGAGAGAGAGAGATTAATTTCAGTGTTGAAAGTATACGTAATCTAACTAACCTACAAATAGAGTGGAATAACAATTTAAACGTGTATAAATAAACATGAACAATAACTTCTGTTCGTGTAAAATAAGTTCACTATTGTGTAAATTATATTTGCACAAGTAAGGTTTTTATGATATATGTGTTGATCCAGGCCAGGCATGGCCAAGCGTGTTGCGACTCGTAATGTGAGGGTCGCAGGTTTGCATCCCTGTCGCGCCAAATATGCTCGCCCTTTCAGCCGTGGGGGCGTTATAATGTTACATTCAATCCTACTCTTCGTTGATAAAAGAGTTGGCGGTGGGTGGTGATGACCAGCTGCCTTTCCTCTAGTCTTACACTGCTAAATTAGGGACGGCTAGCACAGATAGCCCTCGAGTAGCATTGTGCGAATTTCAAAAACAAAACAAAACAAACGTGTTGACCCTAAACGACATCGGTTTGATATCCATCAGGAGAACAGTATAACTGAAGTATAAGAACATATACACAGTCACTCTGAGTCTGACTCGCCATCGTAGTTTATTATGAGTCGCGTGAATGAAGTCATGGCTTGTACAAGTAATCGTTTAATTGAGTGTTTTAAAGGTATAGGATTAATGATAACAGTTGTTATTATGATACTTCCTACTGTAGTAGGCTCTCTTAATAAAAGGCTTGTTCCTGATTTTCCAGATGAAAACGAGTAAGTATTTTGTTATAATACACCTGTACTTAGGCTTAAGCTTAGAAAAGTATGGCGTATAAGATGGAATTTAAATGAATTTTAATTTTACTGTACAAATCTAACATACGATTAACGCATTTATGTACGTTACTGTAATTTGTAAATGTATTATAAACTAAGTGAGTCAGTAAAGTAATGAATCAGGAGAGCCTTGTACTAATGATATCAATGTCTCCCTGTATCACAAATTGAAAATGTGATAACATCAAGCCTAGGTTAACCTAGACCCTAAGTCAAAGCTACAGTTGGTTCAGAATTAAGCACAAAGCTACATAATGGCTGTTTGTGTTCTCCCCACCACGTGTATCAAAACCCGGTTTTTAGCGGTCTAAGCCCACAGATACACCACTGTACCAATGGGGGGCAAGCTGCAGTTTACAATAATAATATACATAGTGGAGTTTGACGATACCTGACGCTGTGACAGATGTAAGGTTAGGAAACCTATTACAAAGGTTAGCTATTTTAAAGTTAAAAGATTACATGGTTTTGTTGAATGACTTTCACTTAAACATAAAGCAGGAAATTATTAAATTGTATGTTCATCACATTTACTAGTAAATTAGTAGGAGTTAAGAGTTTAGTATGTACTAGTGTCTAGCAGAAATAATTTCATAAACTTTGAAGTTAAATCATTTGCTAAGGTTAGTAACACAAAAGTTGAACCTTGTAGATGGGGCTAGAGTTAATAGGAAATTTATTTATGATATCTGATTTTAATAAAATTCCTATTTACTAGTTTAGATTGTTTTCAAACTTCCATAACTTAAGTATGGTATAAAAGAGATACCATCTTGAGAATACAGAAAATACAAGAGTGTATGAATATTTAGGAGTATCTAACAGAACCAACCATCTACTACTTAAACTTGGGCACCCATCTATTCCTACACATTCTGAATCCACAAGTCACAATGTCTCATTCAATGGTTTCTCCCTCATCACCATAGCATCTTCAGACCTTAAACTCTATGTTTGAGAAAGTGATAGCTGAAGACTGCCCATCACTTAACAATACACAATGCTCTTTAGATCTAAAATTATTCTAAATTTTCAGAGCTGTTGTGTAATATATATATATATATAAATGTTTTATCCATCCTTTTACCACTTTTCTAACTAACTAAATGAATTAATGGTTCTTATTATTTTTTAATTTTATCATCTTTGTAACATGATTTTTAGATTTTTCTGATGATGGAACAAGTCATTCTGAGGTGTTCTAACTTGTAAATAAAATGTATGTTTTATCAAATATATTCATTATTAAACTTCAGTTTCCCCATTGTAAATCTATTTTCAGTTGAATATGAAGGTTTGAACCTTCATTCAGTTAATGGCTTTGAAATCAGAGTTTAACATCTATTACAGTCCTACCGAGGTAAATGTAATATGACTTGCATGTGTTATAAACTTGTTAATACACAATTTGCAAGTGGTCAGGGTTGGTCAAAATGAAAATGTTACAGGTTTAATATGTATTGAATTAGGAAGATAGTTTAGCTGTTTCAGACTTTGAAGCCCTGGTTATAGAGTATCAGTTTTTAAATGCTGTTTTGAATCATGGGGTCAAGGTTACACATTTTTACATATTGTACATGTATGCCTCATTTGATAGTGCATTGAGTCATTAAGTTTTAGCCTTACATGATGTTAATATTACACTGGGCAACAGTATAGAGAAATATAATTTATTTTCCTGACTGAATTAAACAAATATTTGTTATGAACCTTTATGGAAATAAATTACTTGAAGCATAATATCATAAATATCCTTGTTATCTGTCATACAGTCAATTGTTATTTTAACTTGTATTTGAGTAAATTTACTAAAATTTGCATTTTCTTTGTTTGTTTGTTCCAGAGTTTATCAGTGGGCTATGAAGCTAGACAAGAGTTTTTCAGAGTTATTTGACAGAATAACTGGCATTGAAATGTTAAGTAAGGTGAGTTCTGTCTACACTATCTGTACCAGAAAAAAAACTAATTTATTCTAGCAGATTAGTCTTCAAACTCAACAACAAATAACATTATTTTTATCAGAAACTAGTAGTAGTTAAACAATTTAATGAATATTTATAAATTAATTTATAAATAAATATAAATGTTCATCATTCAAGTCATTCACTTGAAACAATTTCAGTCCAATGACATCAATTTCATGACATTTCTTTAACATATCCTTAAATACTCACTATTCCATAACATCCTTTATTTAACTTTAATATACAGTTTCTATTTTTGTATAAAATCATGGACAAGATTGTTTTTAATTCTTAAAGATTTGTTAAATTAGTAATGAAAAGGGCTGTTTTCACCTTAATGAAACATTGATTTTCCACAGTATGAATGTAAGTATTCAGTCTTTCACACAGTTTTTTCTAACTGTAACAAAAATGTTTATTTTATTTTAGAAAGACTTGTATATAGTGATGCAGTAAAGTGAATAGCCTAGTAAAAATTTTTCAGGAATTATAGGTTTACTACTGTTGTGTATAAATACATACAATATTTAATATTCCACACAGCTTGACTTGTATCTACAAATACATACAAGATTTAATTATAC
Source organism: Tachypleus tridentatus (assembly GCF_004210375.1). NCBI lineage: Eukaryota > Metazoa > Arthropoda > Merostomata > Xiphosura > Limulidae > Tachypleus > Tachypleus tridentatus. Next base: position 24,622,773 of record NW_027467777.1, read on the forward strand.
CACTGAGCTTGACTTATATCTAAAGTACATAAAATGTTTAGTTATACCACAAAGATTGACTTGTATCTACAAGTAAATGAAAGGTTTAGTTATACCACACAGTGTAAGTTGTATATACAAGTACATACACGATTTAATTGTACTACACAGTGTGACTTGTACCTACATATATTCAATTAGACCACACTGCATGATTGGTATCTACAAGTACATACAAGATTTAATTATACCACTGAGCTTAACTTGTATCTAGAAGTACATAGAAGGTTTAATTATACCACACTGCTTGAATTGTATCTAGATGCACATACAAGGTTTAATTATACCAAACAGTGTTACTTGTATCTACAAGTATATACACAAGATTTAATTATACCACACAGTGCAACTTGTATCTACAAGTACTTAGAATATTTCATTATACTACACAGCTTAATTTGTATCTACAAGTACATAGAAGATTTAATTATACCACACAGCTTGAATTGTACATACGTGTTCATGCAAGATTTAACTATACTACACAGCTTAAGTTTTATATACAAATACATACATAGAATTGAATTGTACCACATAGTTTAACTTTTATGTACAAGTGCATACAAGATTTAATCATACCACATGGCTTGACATGTACCTACAAGTACATACAAGATTTAGTTATACCACACAATACAACTTGTCTCTACAAGTTCCATTTAAGATTCAATTGTTCCACATAGCCTGAATTGTGTACACAAGTAGATAAAAGGTTTAGTTATACCACACAGCTTGACTTGTATCTACAAGTACATAGAATATTTAATTTTACCACGCAGCTTGACTTGTATCTCATAGTACATACAAGATTTTTTCCACCACACAGCTTGACATTTATGTAATTGTATCTACAGGTAAATAAAAGGTGTAGTTATACCACACAGTTTGATTTGTATCTACAAGTATATGCAAGATTTAATGACACCACACAGCTTGACCTGTATCTACAAATACATAAAATATTCAGTTATACCACACTTGTACCAATAAGTACATACAAGATTTAATTATACCACACATTTTCACTTCTATCCACAAGTACATAGAAGTTTAATGATATCACTTAACTTGACTTGTATCTACAAGTACTTAAAAGGTTTAGTTATACTACACAGCTTAACTTGTACCTACAACTGCCGAAAATGTTTAGTTATACTACACAGTGTGACTTGTCTCTACAAATTTCATACAAGATTTAATTATTCCATGCAGCTTGACTTGAATATACAAGTACAAAAAGGTTTAATTATATCACAAAGTGTGACTGGTATCTACAAATACATAAAAGGTTTAGTTATACTACTTAGTGTGACTCTTATGTATAAATACATACAAAATTTAAATGTGCCACCCTGCTATTTTGTATCTTCAATAACAGGCAAGATTTAATTATACCACACAGCTTGGCTTGTATCTTACAAATACATAAAATATTTAATTATAATACACAGCTAAACTTGTATCTACAAGTGCATACATGATTTAATAATATTACTCGACTTGATGTGTACCTACAAGATCTAATTATACCACACAGCTTGAGTTGTATCTACAGGTATATGAAAGGTTTAGTAATACCACACAGACTGACTTGTATCTACAAGTACATAAAAGGTGTAGTTATACCACTCAGAGTGACTTGTATCTACAATTATATAAAAGTATAGTTATACCATACAGCTTTACTTGTATCTACAAGTACATACAAGATTTTTTATACCATTCAGTATGAGTTGTATCTACAAGTACTTACAATATTTAATTATACCAGTGTTACTTGAATCTACAAGTACGTAACAGTGTAACTTGTATGTGCAAGTATGTACAATATCTAATTATTCCACACAGCTAGAATTGTGTCTACAAGTATGTGCAAGATTTAATCATACCACACAGGTTGACTTGTATTTACAAGTATAAAAAAGTTTAGTTATAACACACAACTTGTATCTACAAGTAAATTCAAGATTTCATTATACCACACAGTGCAACTTGTAGCTACAAGTACCTAAAAGATACACTGCTGGCCAAAATCTCTAGGTCAATGAACATAAAGAAAAAATATGGATTTTGCATTGTCAGACTCAACTGCTTATTTGAGTAGAGCTACAAAAGATGAAAATAAGAAAAGGGAAAATAAAAATAAAAAACCTCTTTAGCATTTAATAGGGTAAATATGAACACTATGAAATTAGCCTAAATACTAGCTGGTCAAAAGTTTAAGACCACACTGAAAGGAAGTGTTAATCGGTAAACACGTAATGAAATTTAGTTATTTGTGCTCAAGCATTAGCGTTGTCAGCATCTCCCACTGACATCTCCTGCGTTTCATTGGGTAAAAATATGGGAAAAGCGAAAACGTTGACTGAGTTTGAATGTGGCAGAATTGTCGAGCTGCAAAAGCAAGGTCTCTCTCAACATGCCATCGCTGGTGAGATTGGGCGTAGTAAAACTGCTGTTGCAAATTTCTTAAAAGACCCTGAGGGATACGGAACGAGAATTTTAAGTGGTCGGCCAAAGAAAATTTCGTCAGCGTTGAGCAGGAGGATTCGACGGGTTGTCCGGTAAGATACCAGCCGATCGTCGAACCAGATTAAGGTCTTACCGGATGCAGAATGCAGCTCAAGAACAATAAGACAGCATCTATGAGAGGAAGACTTTAAAAACTGTAAAAATCTTCAAATGCCATGCCTCCTTCCACACCACAAAACAGGTCGATTAAACTTTGCTGAGAAGCACCAAACATGAGACGTAGAAAGGTGGAAGAAGATATTGTTCTCTGATGAGAAAAAATTGAACCTGGATGGTCCAGATGACTTCCAACGTTACTGGCTAGATAAGGATATCCCACCGGAGACATTTTCTACACAACACAGTGGAGAAGGTTTCATCATGATCTGGGGTACTCTCTCCTTCCATGGAACAATGGAGCTTCAGGTTACTCAGGGGCGTCAAACAGCAGCTGGCTACATTGGCATGTTGGAGAGTGCGTTCTTACTGACTGAAGGCTCTCACTTGTGTGGAAATGACTGGATCTTTCAGCAGGGCAACGCTGCAATACACAATGCCTGTAGGACAAAGGACTTTTTCATGGCAAATAACGTGATTCTTTTGGACCATCCAGCATGTTTGCCCGACCCATGAAAATGTTTGGGGGTGGATGGTGAGGGAAGTCTATAGAAATGGACGTCAATTCCAAACAGTGCAGGATCTTCATGAAGCCATCTTCACCACTTGGAATAACATTTCAGCCAGCCTTCTGCAAACGCTTATATCGACCATGCCAAAGTGAATGATTGAAGTTATTCACCATGACAGCCGTGCAACTCACTACTGAGATTTCTTGTTGGACATTTCCTACCCTGTTTAGACTTCTTTTTGGTATGGTCTTAAACTTTTAACCAGCTGGTATTTAGCCTAATTTCATAGTGTTCACATTTTCCCTATTAAATGCTAAATTGTTTTTTTTATTTTCCCATTTCTTATTTTCTTCTTTTGAAGCTCTACTCAAATAAGTGGTGGAGTCTAACAATGCAAAATACATATTTTTTCTTTATGTTCATTGGCCTTAAGATTTTGGCCAGCAGTGTATATATTTTGGGGTAGGCCAAAGTGTGAAAAGTTGTGACTTCACAAATTAGATAGATTTGATAAGCTGTTTTGTTCCGGGTTCCCATTTGAATTACTGATAGAAAATTTCTGGTATAATACACTAGAAGTTGTACATTAGGTGAAATGGTGTTAACGGATACACATGAAATAATTTAATGAATAAAAACCAAATTTAAATTTGTTGATGTTAAACAATGAACAGAATTGATTTTTAGTGAAAAATATAAATGACAGCTGTTTACACCTATAACACACTTTCTCACAAACTTATGTGTGAGATATAATCCAAGAAATACAGTGTAGCCATTAACTGAGGAAAACTGTAGGAATGGCTGATAAAGGTATATTTAAGGTACAAACTGTTAGCAATGAGGCCAAGAAATCCATTACTCAAAACGTTTGTATCACACTTCATTCATAGCTACTTAAAACTTCATCCATGTACAACATTTCCTAGTTTTAAACTAAAAGACCAGAAGCTACCCAATGGTCCCACCATTAGCAAAAGGGATAATCTTAAATACAGATTGGCTCTCACTTTTACAGCGCATCCATGGTCACAAAGTGCGGGACGCAAATCAAATATCTTCGGATCCATAGGCCAGTCCAACTGAAATTAAGTGAAATGAATGTTAAAATTAGATACATTTTGGTTCATATGGTGATTTACATACAAATACATATACATAAAGTTTTGTGATGAGAGAAGTACTAAAATATTAAAGACTGCCCAGTGTTAAAATCTAACTGTCAAACGTGTGGTAAAATTGAAAGTTACGAATCATTTCCCAAAGGAAAACGGACAATCTTGTTATTTTTCACACAACGAAATTCGGTTTCAACACTAACAATATAGTAGAAACTTTATCGATTATAGGATTATCTTAATGGAAACTATCAATTCTAGAATTATCTTGGCTGTGAACCTTTCTAAGTATAACTTCGAAATGTCTTTACATCTTAGGGTTATCTTTACCTGTTTCATAAACACTGATAGTCATAATAATACTTGAGCATTGTGAACCTGACAATGACCAAAGAAGCTAGAAACGTTGTTTGCTCCTTTATTAGTTCCTTCTCTACCCATACCAGCCGTTTTTAAATATATAACTTCAGCATTATGTAGAACAAACATAAATTAATTATCCAAAAATATAATATTATACAATTGTTGTTAACAGTATTTTTTCGAGTTGATGAGGAAGTGAAAATTCAGCTGTGAATTAGGAGCATATAAACTGTTCAATGTTTGCTTCACACGTCAGCCTGGACGGAATGAAGGATTATCATAGTATCTTTCACAATCACTAGATGGCATTGGCTTCACTCCTTGAACTTCTGTGACAGAGGTATCACATTCTTGGCCTTGCGTAAGCGGTACAGATGGCCGCCAAGAGTCATGAGTACAACTGGCCGTGGCTTCTGTGTCCTGCTAACGATATGAAGACGACAACCCTGGAAGGCTATTCACGAGCGTGTTGTTTGGTACTCTCAACGACAGGACCGAAAGTTGGGAAGCTTCTATGTCTGAGTACATGGGTGGAAGAACTCCAAACATCTGTTTGGAACAGAATTCAGTTCATTCAGTGTATTACTTTTAATACAGATAATAAACCTATTTATAGTGTCCTAAACAGTTCTCATTATTGTTTTTAACATAAAATCACATGGTTACTTTAACTGTTCAAACTGTAGAAGAGACACAACATGGTTATTTTAACGGTTTAAACTGAAGAAGTGACACAACATGGCTACTTTAATGGTTTAAACTGCAGAAGAGATACAACATGGTTAATTTGGTTCAAATTGGAGAAGAGATACAACATTGTTACTCTAACGGTTTAAAATGGAGAAGCGATACAACATGGTTCCTTTAACGGATTGAACTGTATAAGTGACATAAAAAGTACTTTAACGGTTTAAGCTGTAGAAATGACACAACATGGTTACTTTAGTGGTTGAAACTGTAGGAGTGACACAACGTGGTTACTTTAATGGTTGAAACTTTATGAATGACACAACGTGGTTACTTTAGAGTTGAGACAGTATAAGTGACACAACATGGTTACTTTAATTGTTGAAACTGTAGAAGAGATATAAAACAGTTACTTTAATGTTGAAATGGTTATTTTGATTTCTCACAGTTTAAGATAATAAACGTGAAGTATTTTACTTTCTAATAAGTTTGACGTATTTAAATAGCCTAAATACAGTTAAACAATTAATTAAAACACATTCATGTCTAACAGGGTTACGTACTTAGTTACAGGACATACAATATTTTTAGTTTCTCTCATAGCCTAAGTACAGTTAAACAATTAATTAAAACACATTCATGTCTAACAGGGTTATGTAATTAGTTACAGAACATACAATATTTTTAGTTTCTATCATAGCCTAAGTACAGTTAAACAATTAATTAAAACACATTCATGTCTAACAGGGTTATGCACTTAGTTACAGAACATACAATATTTTTAGTTTCTATCACAGAATTTAAGTGCTTACTCCTTTTCCAGATTTGAAATAAATCTGAGAACCTACTACGAGGCCCGGCATGGCCAGGTCGGTTAAGGCATTCGACTCGTAATCTTAGGGTCGCGGGTTCAAATCCCGATCATACCAAACATTCTCGCCCTTTCAGCCATGGGGGCATTTTAATGTTCCAGTCAATCCCACTATTCGTATGTAAAAGAGTAGCCCAAGAGTTAGCGGTAGGTAGTGATGACTAGCTGCCTTCCTTCTTGTTTTACACTGCTGAACTCAGGACGGCTAGCGCTGATAGCCCTCGAGTAGCTTTGAGTGAAATTGAAAAACAAATAAACCTATTACGAAAAAAATACAGTTTCTATTCCCAGAAAGAGCAGAGTTAAAATTACAAATTGTTTAGTTTTTGCTTAAAGATCAAAGAAAAGGTGACTTGTAGTTCATTTCTTTCTTTTTGGCAAGGTTTAAGTGAAAATGCTGGTATTTTAACCTTTCTCTTCTCATTGTGTGAGACTGACCTGTTCTAGTGAAGAAAGCGTCCTTAACTTCTTACCTCTCTTTCTTTTCTCATATCCTTTACTTGTGTGAGAGTGACCTGTTCTAGTAAAGTAAGCTTCCTTAACCTCTTTTCTCTGTTTCTCTTTTCATAACCTTTACTTGTGTGAGAATGACTTGTTCTAGTAGAGTAGACGTCCCTAACTTCTTACCTCTCTTTCTCTTCTCATAATTTTTACTTGTGTGAGAGTGACCTGTTCTAGTAAAGTAAGCTTCCTTAACCTCTTTTCTCTGTTTCTCTTTTCATATCCTTTACTTGTGTGAGAATGACTTGTTCTAGTAAAGTAGGTATCCTTAACTTTTTACTTCTCTTTCATGTTCCCTGGTAAAACAGCGGTAAGTCTTCGGAATTATAACGTTAAAATCAGCGGTTGAATTCATATCGATGGACACAAGCAGGTTGGCTGAATTGCCTATGCTACAAGAAAACACTTTGTGAATGCTTTCAACATTTGAAAAGAAGTAATTATGCCTAACAATTTGTTCAAAAAGGATGAGAAAGACTAATTTCAATCTTGTTGAAACTTATTGGTTAGTTTCCTTAATGTCAGAACTGTCATAATTTTCACACTTAATTGGAACACTAACACTTTAAAGTGCAGTTGTCGATACATTTTCTTCATAAAAGCAGGCCTAATTATTCTGCTAATAAGAAAAGAAAATTATATTTAAATCCACATAACAATAATTAATAACTGAATATGCTAGATATGTCTAGTGAAATATAGACATTTTTAACAAATGTAAATAAATAAATAATGTGTCATTTAGTATCTAACTTCTCGATAATGTGTTATATTATGAACCTACAACTGTGTTGTATTCTATTGAACCCACCAATCACGTCTTTCATATTGTAAACCTTTAATTATGATTAACTTTTTAATTTGTACAATTAACTTTGGCTTGATTATTAAAAATCATTAAATAATATGATTAGCTCTGGTTATTATAAACTCTTGAGAAATATATTATTTCTCAGTTACACTATAAAGTTAACCACTTATGTTTATAACTTATTAACCTAGTCTTTGTTAACAAACCATTATTATATACACTGCTGGTCAAAATGTTAAGGCCAATGAACATAGAAAAAAAATATATGCATTTTGCGTTGTTAGACTCAACCACTTATTTGAGTAGAGCTCTGAAAGATAAAAATAAGAAAAGGGAAAATAAAAATAAAAAACATTGTTAGCATTTAAAAGAAAAATCTGAAGACTATAAACTTATCCTAAATACCAGCTGGTCTAAAGTTTAAGACCATACTGAAACAAAGCGTTAATCGGTAAACACGTAACAAAACTTAGTCATTTGTGTTCAAGCATTAGCATTGTCTACATCACCCACTGACATCTCCTGTGTTACATTGGGTAAAAACATGGCAAGGGCTAAAAAGTTAATAGAGTTTGAACTTGGCAGAATTATCGAGCTGCAAAAGCAAGGTCTCTATCAACATGTCATCGCTGGTGAGATTGGGTGCAATAAAACTGCTGTAGCAAATTTCTTAAAAGACCCTGAGGGATACGGAACAAAAATTTCATGTGGTCAGCCCATGAAAATTTCACCGGCGTTGAGCAGGAGGATTTGATGGGTTGTCCGGCAAGACACCATCCGATCGTTGAATCATATTAAGGCCCTTACAGATGCAGAATGCAGCTCAAGAACAATAAGACGGCATCTACGAGGGAAAGGCTTTAAAAACCGTAAATGTCTTCAAAGGCCACATCTCCTTCCACACCACGAAACAACTCAGTTAAACTTTGCTGAGAAGCAGCAAACATGGGATGTAAAAAACTGGAAGAAGATTTTGTTCTCTGATGAGAAAAAATTTAACCTGGATAGTCCAGATGACTTCCAACGTTACTAGCACGATAAAGATATCCCACCAGAGACATTTCCTGCATGACACAGTGGAGGAGGTTCCATCATGATCTGGGGTGCTTTCTCCTTCCATGGAATAATGGAGCTTCAGGTTATACAGGGATGTCAAACAGCAGCAGGCTACATTGGCATGTTGGAGAGAGCATCCTTATTGATTGAAGGCCCATGCTTTTGTGGAAATGACTGGATCTTTCAGCAGGACAATGCTGCAATCTACAATGCCCGCATCACAAAGGACTTTTTCATGGCGAATAACGTGATTCTTTGGTCCATCCAGCATGTTCGTCCAAACTGAACCCCATTGAAAATGTTTGGAGGTAGATGGCAAGGGAAGTCAATAGAAATGGATGTCAATTCCAAATAGTGCATGATCTTCGTGAAGCCATCTTCACCACTTGGAATAACATTCCAGCCAGCCTTCTGCAAAGGCTTATATCGACCATGCCAAAGCGAATGTTTGAAGTTATTCACAATAACAGCTGTGCAACTAACTACTGAGACCTCTAGTTGGGCATTTCCTACCATCTTTAGGAGTTCTTTTTGGTATGGTCTTTTCACCACCTAGTATTTAGGCTAATTTTATAGTGTTCACATTTTCCCTATTAAATGCTGAAAAAAGGTTTTTTACTTTAATTTTTCTTATTTTCGTCTTTCGAAGCTCAACTCAAATAAGTGGTTGAGTCTAACAACGCAAAATGCATATTTTTTCTTTATGTTCATTGGCCTTAAGATTTTGGCCAGTAGTGTATAGTTATACCACACAGCTTAATTTGTATCTGCAAATACATAAAATGTTTAGTTATACCACACTGTGACTTGTATCTGTAAGTGCATATACAATATTTAATTGTACCACCCAGCATGACTTGTATCTACAAGTGCATACAAAATTTAATTATACCACACAGCTTGACTTGTATCTAGAAGTACATACAAGATTTAATTATACCACACAGTGTGACTCTTGTGTATAAATTCATACAAGTAAGTATTCCATACAATGTAAGTTGTATCTACAAAACATACTAGATTTAATTATACCACACAGGATGAGTTTTGTTTATAATTACAAGATTTCTATAACGTGCTAGTCTCTCCATACAGTAATAGTTTTTGTTGTGTGCTGCCCTCTATACAGAAGTGTTCGTGATATATGTCACAGATCTTTTGCTTCTACCCTCTCATTGAAATTAGTATATTTCAATGTGTCTCTCATATGAATCATTATTTATCATCTACTAACCAGTAGTACTATTGCTTGCTCACATGACAGAAGAGACCCTTTTTTTTATACTTTTATATCAAACCTTCACTTTTTTTAAAAAGCTTTCAAGTTTGACATGTTTTTATTTATTTATTTTCCCACCTTGGGTTTCCTCTCCCCCTGATATTTGGGTTATTGTTATTTTGTTAACCTTGCATTTCCACAAGGATATTAGTTTGTTGCACCCCATGTATACTTCTAATCAGTTTGCCCTCTCTTACCATCAGACACGCTGCATGTTTTTGATCAGCAGTTGTTTGGTTTTTATCTCTTTGAGAGGCAGATCCCATATCTGGTATTAGTCTTACACATACCCTTTTTTGGTACCTTTTTTCCTTATATTGGTTTTAAGAAGATCTCTACAAATATTCTGAGATATTTTTGCCAGTATCCTTTACTTTCTCTCTTATGTTTTAGTCCTTACTTCATCCCCAGCTCTGGCCATACATTTGTGTTTTGTTTGTTGTTAGGATCTTCTAGTTCCTGGCATGGCAGTATCAAGCCAAGAGTGATTTCAACGCAACAGCAGCCTATCCTCACAACGTTTGTTCCCCATTTGTCTCCTTTGGAACCTCAAATGCCACCTATTTCTCCCAACCCTTCCCAATTTCTTCAATTATGGATACTTCTTTTTTATGATTCTCAATGGAGAACCACCTGTTGTCACCTTTACCAGTAACTATCCTGAGCACTAAGGTCCTGTGGGAGCTTGATTGTTAGTGTTTCTACCTCATTGGTTTCCCTTTGTTGACAATCAATAGTTGCTAAAGGTTCTGTTGGAAGGTTTCATTATCCTGTTTTTTTCCCCTTCCTTCTTCATCGTATTTCCTCCTCATTAAGATCTTATGACTTTTCTGTGTCTGTCAAAGGCAATTCAAGATTTTCTTTGCCTCAAGCAGTCGAACCTGTTTACTACCCACTCTGGGTTTTTTTTCCCTGTTTTTTGTTGTCCCCATGACAATTAAAGATTTATGGTTGGTCATCATTTTCTTGTTTCAACTGCCCTGTCACACACCCCAAGTTCACCATGGAGTCTTTTTTTTCACTCTGAGATGATGCCAGTAATGGATGTCTCCATTGCTTAGCCTTATATTCTGTTAGCACTTCAGTTTTTTTCATTCTTTATTTGTCCATCTCTAGGTGGTCTACCTGTTCTCTCTTTAGAATTCCCTCAGATCTGTAAGTATTTTGTCACATCAAATGAGCTTTTGTTCATCACTTTCAGTTCTGGAGTTACGATTCCATTGTTACATGGACATATGACTCCGTTTAGCTCCTTCCAAGCAGGAGTCAATCACTCACACTTGCCACCTCCTTTCTGTGGCCTGGTTGTTTACATTAGAAAGGTCCTTATTTCAACTCATCCAATCCCTATGCATTTGGAAGTCTCCTTTGACACCAACATACATGATAATTTGCATGAGACACACATTTAAATATACCGATTCCATCTTGTGTCATGCATAAATAAAATGTTTGCATATAAAGGGCAGCACTGAATGAGAATAGCAAGTAGGCAAATACCTGTTGGAAATTCATTTTCTGTGCAGGAAAATTATAATGAATCATAATACATAGTGTGACTTTTCTGTACAAATACATACAAGATTTAATTGTGCTATACAACATTAGTTATATCTACAGATATGTACAACACTTAGTTATATTACACAGCTTAAGTTGTATCTACAAATAAGTATAAAACTTGCTTATTTTAGAATTATATGAAACTGAGCCCCAAGAAGAAACTAACTCCATTAGATGGTGCAGCATTGGTTGAGAGCATGTCAAAATCTTTAGCAGATGCTTTGAAGAAGAAGATGGATGCTTTACAGGTAAGTACCATTGTTTATTGGAAAACCACAAGAAATTATTAAGGAGGAATGTTAAGTTGATTAGTAATATTTGAGGAGTCATGAATCTGATAGAACTGAGTGTTTTTCAGATACACTATTCTTTCACATTCTAATATTAAATGTTGTAAATGACAAATACGTGTATGTTTTTGATAGCTTACAATTAACAAAAGATTTAAAAACTAAATGGTAAGAGATGATGGCAAAGGTAGGTCTATTATAATTTTTGTGTACCAACTGATCATATGGCTCTAAAGCTATCAAAAACATATACATTCTTATATTAAATGTTGTAAATGATGAATATGTGTATGTTTTTGATAGCTTTAGAGCCATATGATCAGTTGGTGCACAAAAATTATAATAGACTTATCTTTGCCACCCTCTCTTATCATTTAGTTTTTGAACCTTTGTTAATGGTGAAAACAAACAGTTTTACACTAAACACTAAAACATTTTTCTTGTACTGTTGCTCACCCTGTTATTATCTCAGTTGGAACACCTACTTTCACCTACACAAACTAAAATGATATAAAAATAGGTTGACTCATATTTCAGTAAACTCAAAAGAGAAACTGTATTATGATAAATTTTTGACATACTCACTGATTAATCTAATGCTTTCAATGTGAATGAAAGAAAAATTTATATTTCAGGATGGCTGGTATGGGTGTTAACACTTTTACTAACAACACAGAAGACAACGTTTTGACCTAAGATGACTTGTGACAAACAAGACCAGAGTAGCATATGAATCCCTCACTCACTCTTATGATTAGAGTTGTATTGCTTTTGTAATGAATATTAAAGTTTAAAAGTATAGTGAAAAGCACTTAGTGAAGTCAAATAGCTGTAACTTGTAAGTCATCTAACTTTCTTGTACAATTAATGTAAGGTGAAATAGCTGTAACTTGTAAGTCATCTAACTTTCTTGTACAATTAATGTAAGGTGAAATAGCTGTAACTTGTAAGTCATCTAACTTTCTTGTACTATTAATGTAAAGATTTAGAATTCTTTTTTATCTCATTTTCAATTATTGTGTTAGCTTAAAATTGTAGATTATGTGGCTCAATGTTATATTGGTAATTTCTACTATTCATTTAGCTTCAATATTATATATTTTAGTTAGAATGTCAGCTTATAATAACTTTTGTCCAGATGTTAATAACAGTCTTTTCATGTTAATGTAAAAGTGTGGTTTATTTTTGCTGAAATTCTTTCCTTAAGGAAGAAATGATATTGACATTATGGTTTTAAGTACATTACTAAGACTCACTGATATAGTGTGTAAAGATGTGTAACTGTAAGAATATAGTGCAGAACAACCCTCCTCAGTTTTTCAATACACAGGTTTTTAAACTGTACAAATTGTAAGTTTTGTGTGGTGATTAAAATCATACATTTCAGTTCCAGCATCAAGATTGAGGGCAAGCTCACATATGATACAAAGTGAAATTTGACTGTACTAGTTTATACATGAGTAATTGATGCTATTTAATTTTCTTTCTGTAAGTTTTTAAAAAAATATGATGGATGAATTTGGTGAAAACCTTTTAAATGAGAAGCAATAGTTAATATTTTTGTTTAACCAACTTTATCAACATATATCTTATAACCAATGTATGACTATTAGCTAACTAGTTAAATATATTCCTGAAACTTGTTTGATCATTTAGATAATTTAATTCTCAAGTCTGATAAAGATTAGAGACAGTCTTATATTTGTTATTTATTATATATGTGCATATAATTTAATTCTCAGGTCTGATAAAGATTAGAGGCAGTCTTATATTTGTTATTTGTTATATATGTTCATATAATTTTCTTTCTGTAAGATTTTGATGCCTCATATCTTAATTTGCAGAGACTGGTTGATGAGGCTGAAGATATTGTTCAGAATTACACGTATGATCCTGAAATAGAGGTTTGTAATTGTAAGAAAGAAGGTATTGATTAGAATTTGTAATTATTGAAATATTTATCAAACTTTATCTTAAATTCACCACATCCATCACATCTGGAGGCAACATTTTCCAAACGTCAACCACCCTGTTAGAAAAATAAAACTGTCTCAACTGAAAATAACTCCTACCCTGCCAAAATTTATATTTCTTTACTCTAGTCTTACTGTTCTCACTATTAAATATGAAAAAAGCTGTTGTATGAAGAATATAAATTTTCTTAAAAACTTCAGTAATTTTCCTTCTAACTTGTAAAGCAATTTCAGGGATCTTAACCTGTCCTCATATAGCAGTCTTTCCTTCCCAGATATCATTCTGCTAGCCTTCCTCTGATCCATTTCCAGCAATTCAATGTCTTTACTAAGATGAGAAACCCAAGGCAGAACATATTACTTGAAATGTGGATTAGTCAATAACGTATACAATAACATTATAACCTTCTTTGACTTGTATTCACTATTTCTGTAGATGAAACCTAAAATCCTATTTACTGTGATGCTAATAACAGCATATTGCTTGGATGACTTTAAGAGACTCATCAACCCTGACCTCAAGACCCTTTTCTTACATATCCTTGTTACTGTTTTTCAATCAAAATTATATTTATAATTCAAATTGTATTATTCTACATACATTACTTTGTACTTATTGTATGTTAAAAGCCATCTGTCATTTATTTGCCCATCTCACTAATAATTCTAACCTTTTTGTAAAGCAACAGCATTCTAACACCTAACAAAACCCTAGTAAACTACTGAGATTTTTTTATCCATGTCATTGATGTAACTTTTCAAATGCTTTTTGAAGATTCAGGTACACCATATCCATACCTTCATCCTTATAACCTCTCAATAGAATGTCACAACATTAATAAGAGAAGATTTTCTCATAGTGAATCCATGTGGTATAACAAAATTTTATCTTTTTTCAAATGTCTTATTAAGCTCTCATTTAAAAACGTCTTCTATCACTGGTGTAAAAGTAATAGTAATTACTGGAAAAGTTGTTGTTCCCTCCCTCAAAAAGGAAAATAACATTCCTGTCTTTATACACCTGTTTATTATTCAAAAATGTTAAAAACAAAATAGTAGCAATTGGTGATGATGAGAAACCCACTCGAAGTAAAAATGTATTTTCAAGACGGCTGGTACGACTATTTAAACTTGAATTAAAATAAAGTACAGAGCAACATTTTGAACTTCTTAGGTCATCTTCAGGTTAACAAAGTAGCAATTGGTTAATGTATCATGTTATTTGTTTTTGTTTTCCTAAGAATAAGAAATATTATTTAAATCTTTATTGGGAAAAGTTGAACAAGAAAACTGAATAGTTCAACAGTTTACAGACTTACAAGAATAAAATCCATATTTTGATTCCCCATGGTAAATAGAACACAGATAGCTCATTGTGTAGCTTTCAATTATTAAACAAGAATATAATAACCTGACTTGCTCGTTAGCCTTCTTTTATCAAATGTTCTGCTCACAGCCTAACATTTTGTTTATTTTTAATGTGTGTAAAGAAATCCTTACTTTAAATTTTTACATTTCTAATCAACCTTTTGACCTCATGTTTAACCTGTTCTCTTGTTCTTCAGTAACATTCAATTTAAATTTCTGAACTTTTCATGTTTCTCATTACTTTGTGAGCCAACATATCTCTAATATTTTAGAACTCGCTTTTAAATTATTCTTCAGTTAATTCAGTTTTTTAATTAAGAAAAGATGCTTCTTGTTGTACTAGTTAAAAAATTGTTTTTATATGTATAGTTAAAAATTTGTTTTTTATAGATATAGTTAAAAATTTAGTTTCATATGTATTGTTACAAATTTAGATTTATGTGTATAGTTGCAAATTTAGTCTTGAAATTGCTTAAATAACTTCACATAGTTTAAATTTAGCCAAAAATAAAATACTGTAAAAGAGAGATAGTCAGAAAATGTTTAACAAGCTTTGCTAGACGATTACAAAATTAAAAAGTTTAGAAATGAAACTCATGACAATAAGTCTACTAAGTGAGCTCAAGTGTTGAAATTTCTAAAACAACTGTACAAGATAAAGCGAGACCCTATGAACAGAATAGATTAATATTGTGTTTTAGACCAATATTTTTTTCCAAGATTAATTCAGAATATTCATGTTTGATAATTCTTTATATTAATTCCGACTAGAGTAAGTTATCAGCATAGATATGTATTCACTTACTCATAAATGAACTAAATTTGTTTGCCACTGTGTGAACAGCCAGCTGCTAATGAATAAAACACTGCTATAAGTTTATGGATAATAGTTAACACAAATTATCCATTGTATTTTTCAAACTGCTAAACAATAAGAGTAACATTCAGCTTCTTACAGTAAGTAAATATATGCTACAGGTCAGTGTACTGATAACAGTATAAGTTAGTGCTTTGTTTTCAGAGAGATGATGTTCATTGGTTTAGTATGAAAAGTTTCACTGAAAATGATCCCAGATTAGTGTATGAGGAAAAGTTTAGAAAGGGAGTTAACAAGAGTTACTCAGCTGTCCACATCCCTCTTGAGATATATGAAGGTTGTAAGTATCCTTTCAAACAAGACCATTTCATCAAGGCAAGAACACTTAACAAATACTCACTTACATACAGATAGGACATTATGTATGTTTAGGATTAAATATAATGTTTAGATATTAAAGCAAATTACATTCTTTCTTCTTTTCATGAATTTCTATTTAGAATTTTGTTTATTTTCTGGCTACAAATTTTAGCTAAGTTTTTCTTTGTTTTTTGGGAAGACTAACCAACTTTATTGGGCAGTAATCTTTGATTCATTGTTTTAACCTGATCAGTTTCAGTTACTATACAACTTTCTTTCATTACTGTAACAGGAATACTGATGTTTAAAGTTGTATTACCAACCAAGATAGAAATAGCTATTAAAAGAATTTTTATATAATTTTATCCTCAAGAGTTGTCTACAATGTTGTAGAGATTATTAATTTAAGTGTACGTTAAGTTCAGAACAAAGAGTTTTGTAACTTAAAGTAATTGATATATACATATGTACATATGATGACAGTATTGGTTTATATCTTACTTCCGTTTAAATCAGATCCTGAAGTACTGAATGGATTAAAGTGGTCAGCAGCACTAGATCCTATTTTTAGGAAGAACGCAGAAGAAGACAAAAATTTGATGTGGCAGTACTTTGGTAGTCAAGTTGGATTTATGAGAACATTTCCTGGTAAGATCTTTGGTTAGGGCTATGTGTAGATTTAGTTAATGTGGCTTTATGACATTATCTTGTGAAAATGGTATTTATGTATGGTAAGTGTAGGTTTAGTTAATATGGCTTCATGACATAATTATCCCCATCTGTGTGGATTCCTGTATATGGTGAGGGGGCCTTCCAGGGAAGGTTCTGTTCTTTCAGTTTACCTCCTCTGGGATCTAAGCATTCACCCACATGTTTCCTGTGCATGGTGACCTATGAAAGGCATGAGAGGATCCCAATGGTTAGAGGTCCAACCCTTACACATCACTTTGGCCTTAAATTCCTGTAGACAGTCAGTCTTGGGATGGCCCCCCTGGGGTCAGTTGACTGGTCCACTTGGGCTTGGGTTAACCAAATACCAGTGTTGGATGTTCTCAACAGCTGTTGTGGACATTGTATTTTATGCCGGTGTTTGGGTATAGTGCTGCTCACAAAACCCTGGCATTGCTGCAGTTTGGCATTGTAGTGCATCCCCTCATAGGGTTCCATGGTGGATGGGGTCATTGGGTACCAAAATATTCTCTTTTTATTATGGATCTTTCAAATAAACACATAAATAAAATAGTGAAAAAACAGTACACAGGTAAATGACAACGTCTAGAAGATTCTGAGCAGCAATCATCAATATCTGTAACACTTGTACCTCGTTTTCTAATACTATATTCTCTTTTAGACAAACCTTTAGGGCAGATGTCTCCCTTTTTCATTCAGAAGGGTCTGGAGGGGCTTGCTGGCTCTCCAAAGTCAGTAAAGAAGCTTCGCTCTCATGACATATTGGTGGAAACATCCACATCTCAACACAGTGAACTCCTCTTGCATTCAAAGGCAATTGGGGATATACCTATTGAGGTATACTTTGAATCCATCACGAGGAGTTATTGTTGAGAGGGATTTGAAGAATATCCCCAAGTCAGAGATTCTCACTGTTTTTTCTACCCAAGGAGTGTCTGCAGTGAGGCGTATATCACCACTCACAAAGGTTGAATTACGATGCTGACCAGTGTCCTTATTCTGACATTTACATCACCATGTCCACCTGCCACCATCAAGGCAGGTTATCTTAATGCAGAGTATGGCCATACATTGCAAACCGTCTCAAATGTTTCCAGTGTCAGCGGTTCCGTAACTTGAAGACATCATGATGTGTGCTCGTTGCGGTGGCAAGGACCATGATGCCTATGAATGTGAAATGGACCCTCATTGCATCAATTTCAATGGCTCTCACCCTTCCTACTTTTGTTCTTGCCCTAAATGGTTGGAAGAAAAAGAGGTGCAGCATTTGAAAACGATTCAAAACATTACCTATCCTGAGGTTCGAAAGTTGCTGTCCACCACTTCATCCTGGACGTATGTTGCTGCACTTAATTCCACTACTAGAGTGGGAGTACAGATGGATCTCTCTGTGCCTCCAAAAGAATCGTTGTCAAACCATATGAGAAGTATTTTGACCTCCATGGTTAAACACATTGATGAATCAACTTCAACACCCATCTCTGTCTCTAACATACATTCCAGCAAACTCAAAGATCCATTTCCTTTAGTTCTAGGTATGTGGCATTACCTTGGGTACATCTTCTTCTCCCACCCCAAGATGTAAAACAATCATTCGTTTATGTTCTCAATTGCTGGAATCCTCTCCAACAGCAAAGACCTACCCAATCGACCCAGGCCAGGATCTATGGAGGTCGACAGACCTCCCTTGAATAAAGACAATAAAGAAAGAAGATGTGGTTGTAAACAAAAGAGCTCTCCACCCAATTTGCCTACACACATAAATAAAAATGACCACCTTGATACAATGGAACTGTTGAGGTTTACTCTGTAAGCTGGATGACATCAAAGCACTGATTGCTTCCTACCATCCTGTATATCTTTCCTTACAGGAAATAGTTCTGAAACCTGCCAATACATCTTTCAGTGGTTCTTTTTAAAGAGAAATCACAGGCTGTGTAATGGGCAAGTGCATGGTGGGATGGCACTGCTGGTTGATCAGCTTGGGGGTTCACAATAGCCCACGAGGCAGTGATCATTTTCCTGTAATTTTGAGAAAGACTGACCGTGGTCGATGTCACCTGATCTGTGTGCTCTGGTGGAAGCTTGATCCTGCCATCTTCTGTAAGCCATCGATAGACGACTGTGTGGCAGCAGTAACTGACTGTATTATACAGGTAGCTACTGAATGTATTCCTAAAACCTTGACATGTTTTCCACGATATCCTGGTCCGTGATGAACTCCTGCCTGCCACATGGTGAAGAGGGCTCAAAAACAGGCCTGAGATACTTCTTGTAGGTATCCCACACTCTCACACCACATCGCTTTCCAGCAGGCCCATGCACATGCTCAGTGGGTAAGACATCAAAACCAGAAGGAATCTTGGATTAAGTTCACAACCAGCATATCTTCTTTCACCAGTTCCAAAGTCATATGGAACAAGATTCAAAAGGTCAGTGAGCAATATAATTCTGTCCCCTTCTTGATCTTGCTCTCTTATCACCAGCAAGTAGCTGATACGTGGAGCATCACCAGTATTCTAGGTGAAAGCTTTTGCCAGGAATCTAGAATATCTGCTTCTTCCTCCACCTTCTTAGCCATCAAGACTTGAGCAGAGCGACCACATCTTTTCTTTTTAGCTGATTTTCTCTGTGAATATAATCATCCCTTTATACTACCGGAACTCAAACTGGCCCTTCATCTGTCTGACAGTACATCAGTAGGACCTGATGATATACACTATGACATGTTCTGCCATCTATCTCCTGCTTTTCTTGCTTTCTTCTGATTGCTTTTAACTGGATCTTGCAGGAGAATGTTTTTTCTGATGCCTGGCACCAGGCTATTATTGTCCTACCTATCTCTAAGCCTGGGAAGGATCCCAAGATTCCTTCAAACTACCATCCAATTGCTTTGATGAGCTGTCTCTGTAAGACCTTAGAGAGGATGTTTAATGCTTGTCTTGTTTGGTTCCTCGATTCAAACAACCTCCTCTTGCCCACCCAATGTAGGTTTCGATGACAGCACTCCACCACGGACCACCTAATTCGACTTGAAACATCAATCAGAGAAGCTTTTCTCAAATGACAATATCTTGTATCAATATTCTTTGACATTGAGAAGGCTTATGACACAACATTGAGGTATGGCATTTTGCGAGACCTCCATATATATGGGTTACATGGCCATTTACCTATGTTGCTTAAAAAATTTTCAATGGACAGGAGATTCCAAGTTCGTGTGGGTTCGACACTTTCCCGTTCTTTTCTACAGGAACTTGGGGTCCCTCAGGGCTGTGTTTTGAGTGTCACACTTTTCAGTATAAAGATTAATGCTATCACTGAACAACTCCCTCTCACTGTTGCAAACGAGCTCTATGTCAACGACTTTCTCATTTCATGTCAGTCGTCGAAAATGAGATATATTGAGTGGCAACCACAAACTGCCCTCAGTCGTGTATTGAAGTGAACCACAGTGAACGGCTTTAATTTCTCTCTCTCTAAAAAACCGTTTGCATGCTCTTTTACCACCAACGGGGTGTTCACGCTGATCCTGAACTCCGTATTGGTGAAGTTTCGCTGCCAGTGGTTTCTGAGATCAAGTTCTTGGGGCTTATCTTTGTCCGTAACCTGACCTTTATACCACACTTAAAGCATCTACAGGTCAAATGTACAAGAGCACTGAACACCCACTGTGTCTTCTTTTCCACTTGGGAAGGAGATTGATGTTCTATGCTAAAAATATACCATGCTCTTATTCTATTGAAACTCGGTTATGGATCACTGGTCTATGGCTTTGCCAGGACCTCAGCTTCAAAGATGCTGGACCCCATTCATCATCAGGGACTTTGGCTCTGCACTGGGTCTTTCCACACTTCCCCAGTTCAAAGCTTATTTTCAGAGTCTCATGAACCTTTTCTGCACCTCCACCATTTGCAATTCTTTTTACTATATGCTTCTAAACTTTGTTTCCATACCAAAGCATCCCATCTCGAGTTGTGTTTTACTTTCTCGGTAGGCTATACTTTTCCACAACAGGCAATCTGCTGTTGCTACTTTTGGCCTTCGTATCCAGGCACAATTGGATGAATTGCATCTGTCCTTGGATAACGTTGCTGTATCCACTGGTTAAACCATGGTTAGATAGGAAAAATATGACCTATCTTTAAGTTATCTGTGAAAAGCAAACACTCCCAACTGGAAATACTGTCTGCTATTTGCTTAACATTTTTTGAACCATCCTTCTATTCCTATTTATACAGATAATTCAAAATCAGGTGACTGTGTGGGCTCTGCCGTGGTTTATTGTGGTTTGGTGGTTGTGTGCAGAATCCCCTCTACAGCTTCTGTGTTCACTGCTGAACTACACACTATTTCTTTTGCCCTGGATCACATAGAAGCTGAGCAGTACGCAAATTGCACTATTTATACTGACTCACTTAGTTCTCTACTGGCTTTGGAAACACTTCATGTTAGTTCACACCCTGTTCTCACCAATATTCAAAACTGACTGGCCCATTTCTCTTTAAAATCTACTTCTATCCAGTTTTTCTGGATACTGGGCCATGTTGGTATTCACGGGAATGGGCTTGCTGACACCTCAGCTAAATCTGTTTGCTGTGGCACAATCACTGCTCTGCCTGTTCAGTACATGGACTATGGTCCTATATTCAAGGCTTGGCTCCATGACAGTTGGCAATCGACTTGGAGTCAGCAATGTGAAAACAAGCTTCTCCATATAAAACCCTTTATTGGTTTTTTGGCCGTCTTGCTTCCATAAGGATCGAAAAAAGGAAGTTGTCCTAACTAGACTATGCATTGGTCACAGTTTTTTATCTCATCATTTTCTTTTATCTGGGACTGATGCACCAGTGTGTTGTCTGTGTGACACTCAGGTCACAATAAGCCACATTTTACTGTCTTGCTGTCATTATGACCCTCAATGACGACAACATTTTAAACATGTTTTGTCCCAAGGTCTGTCCATAACGTTAGACAGTGTTATTGGCGATGTTGACACTTTCCGCCTTGGAAATGTTTTTAGTTTTTTAAAGCCCATTAATCTTTTTAATGCCATTTACGTTCTTAACTTATACATTAGACATTTTTTAATGTAATTCCCTTTTAAGTACATCCAGTTCAATTTCAAATTAAAAAATAGCTGTAACACTTAATAACTCGAAACCAGGACTGGAAAGGCTAACTTCAGGTAACTAACACTGCTGTTTGAACTGCCCGTTCGTCATTGTGGCAGTTATAATTAAAATTTTGCAACAAGTTTTTTAAAACGTTAATTACTTTACTTTCTGAAAATGGCTGTAACATCAAATAACTCAAAACCAGGACCAGAAAAGACAACTTCAGGTGACTGAGGGTGGTTTTATACTTACCTGATAGTCATCCTGGCAAATTACGATAATTACAATAATGCTACAAGAAGTCCTTTACAACTTGTTTTACTGTAGTTTTTCTCTTACTGCTGTATACTAGATGCCCCCCGTGAGCATCAATAACTGCTTGGCATCTCCTGCCCATGGAAGCAATGAGATGACGAATCACATCCTGTGGAATGGCTGTCCACTCAGCCTGCAAAGCTGCTGCAAGCTGAGGTAGAGTCCGCAAATGAGGTTGTCGCCGTCGCAGACGTTGGTCCAACTCGTCCCAAAGATGTTCGATGGGGTTTAAATCTGGTGATCTGGAGGGTCAGGGAAGAACGTTGATGTTGTGGTGTCTCAAGAAGACAGTGGTGAGTCGGGCTGTGTGAGGACAGGTGTTGTCATGTTGAAAAACGTCGTTGACGTTCACCATAATGGGTTGCACATGGGGCCTAAGAATCTTGTCGACGGTTGCGTACGATCTGATTGGAAATCCTACGCAGCCCTGGTATGGTTGAGGCAGTAGACGTCGCAGTGTTGGTCCTATCCCGAAGGTGACGTAACCGGATGTGGTTATCTTGTGCGGGTGTGGTCACACGAGGTATGCCAGATCGTGGACGGTCACGAGTTGATCCATGTTGTTGGTGACGATTCCATAGCCTTGTGATGGTGCTTGGGTGGACATTCACAGCTCTGGCAACATCTGATCGAGATTCGCCTGCTTCCAAGCGACCAATGGCGTAGTTGCGTTGTGCTTCAGTCAGTCTTGGCGTAACTGTATTGCGTGTCGGTGGTTTAACACTGAGCTATGGAAATTGAGAACCCGTTACTTTTATAAGGGATTTTGCACATGTTGCACTTGCAGAACATGCAGATCTCTCAAACAAATTTATTGGACACAAGTGCATTTTGGCGAAAAATCTGTTGTTTTCCTCCGTTTTCAAAGTGCACAACGTTTATTGTCATTTTGGTCTGACAATCAGTGCCTTAACACGTGTAACATCACATATTCTGAGCTTGTAACGTTATTACATATATTTCTCTTTAAAATAAAAAAATATCCCTTTTGCGTTTCTTGTTTTGAAGAGTATATATAGTCAGCATACGTTTAGTTAATGTGGCTTCATCACATTTATATCTGATAACAATCATGTTTATATATAGTTAGTATAGGTTTAGTTAATGTGGCTTCATGATATCATTATCTTCTAACAATAACGTTTATCTGTAGTTAAGTATAGGTTTAGTTAATGTGGCATCTTGAGATCTTTATCTTGTAACAGTAATGTTTATATATATGATAAGTGTAGGTTTTGTTAATGTGGCTTCATGACATCTTTATCTTGTAACAATAATGTTTATATGTAGTAAGTATAGGTGTAGTTAATGTGGCTTCTTGACATCTTTATCATGTAACAATAATGTTTATATATATGATAAGTGTAGGTTTTGTTAATGTGGCTTCTTGACATCTTTATCATGTAACAATAATGTTTATATATATGATAAGTGTAGGTTTTGTTAATGTGGCTTCTTGACATCTTTATCTTGTAACAATAATGTTTATATATATGATAAGTGTATGTTTAGTTAATGTGGCTACATGACATCTTTATCTTATAAGAGTAATGTTTATACATAGTGAGTATAGGTTTAGTTAATGAGCCTTCATGACATTTTTATATTGTTACAATGATGTTTATGTATAGTAAGTATAGGTTAGTTAATGTAGCTTCTTGATATCTTTTTCTTGTAACAATAATGTTTATATATAGTCAGGATATGATTAGTTAATGTGGCTTCATGACATCTTTATTTTTTAACAATAATATTTATATATAGTAAGTATAGATTCAATTAACATGGCTTCATGACATATTACTGGCAACAGTTAAGAAACTTTCTGTGTTGAATGACATGAAGTTTTTTCATTAAAGTACTTTCCAGATAGTCATAATTAGTGCCCAAGACTAGACTTTGTAATTGTGCTTCCTTTCGATTTATGTTGTTATCCATGTTAGTCATATTTTTGCTCAGCACTGTTTGCCATCAGGGCAGTGTTCTGATGGTCCAATGTCAGGTATGGCTGTGAATGCAACAACTTGATGTGGTGATTTGTAAACTTAATTGAATAGTTATATGATAAGAATTTGACATTTATAGTTTGTATATTTGCTTATTTGTCTTGTAATTGAATCTCTCCTTTGGAGCAAACATATTTATAAAAATACATTTTAAATTACCTTATATATATAATATTTAACATTTTTATAATTACCTGTAAGTTTTGTGATTGAATTTGGTTTTATAAGAGATTCTGTTTCCATTATTTTATTTCAATACAGTCTCCCAGCCTAAGGTTAATGAATATTATCGTGTATGATCTGAATATTTAATGTGTTTTAGATTGAACATACTTTTATGTTCATAAGATCATTTTACTGAACTCTAAATAAGATATTTGTAAGATTAAAAATTTTGTTTTGATTTGAATAAACTACTGAAATAATACTTCGTATTACAAATATTGACTTCATTATTCACATGGATGTTTCTGTGCATTTAATATTTTTAAACTTTCAGGATAATTTCTTTGTAATAATGTAAATAAGAGTAACTAATTAACATTGAAAGAGTTATAAATATCCAATATGGCAACTGTTTCTTTTGGTTTAACCTTTTAACTACTTCTGCACTCTTATTTAACTGCCAGGAGCTGAATGCACTCTGTATGGTCAATTATCAGTCAGTGGATTAAGCATTCATTCTCAATATTTACAAAATCAAGAGTTTAAAATTGGAAAACTAGTAAAGTCTAAATCTTGTTAGGAATATGGTATAATTTTAAAAATGACTATATTTTTCTAGTGCATAGCATGAATACTAACAGTATGCATCAGCTCATCTCTTATTGCTCTTCTAGTTTCCAAGAAAAACTACCCTGATATTTTTATATTCACAGCTAATAAATGGAAAACAGCCAATCCAGAGTTGCCAGACCTGTATGATGTTCGAAGACGACCCTGGTGAATGTTGTATAATTTTATGTTGTTCGTGGTCTAACTTTCCTGTTGATGTTTTTGGTTAAAGAGAAGAAATAATTATTTATAAAAGAAAATGATAATGTATTGATATAATTATATAAATTAATTATTTGTGTTTCTACTTCACTGACTCTGATTCAACAGCCAGCTAGCTTATTTCTGTGGTATGTCTTTAACTGCTCAGTGTTTTAGGTTTAATCTGAGAAGACTGTATAATAATACTTCTGCAATATATATTGCTGACAATGCATTCCGCTGAGTGGGATTATAAGAAAACAGTGTAGTGGTGGAAACACTATTACTGTTTATTGGCACAGTAGTTGTTATAGTGTGAACACCATTTCTTAAGGACATTCCTTAGTTTGTTTTGAGAAGAAGAGTGTATAATATTATTTTAACAACACTATGTCTGTGATATCCAACCTAGTGATAACGTTAGTACTGTTTGAATGTTGTTATTATGCCATGTGAGTTATTAATGATCTTTGGTTAAGTGGAACACGTGTATTGTGCCATTTGATAAATGTGTATAAGGGTGGGATGATTACAAAAGATATATTGTGTTGTAGGATTATGGGATAGTCTTAATATATGTATTGTGCTATTTGAGCATGTGATAAATGTGTGTGTGTGTGTTTAATATACATATATATTGCACTGTATAAGGGTGGGATGGTTATTACAGATATATTGTGTTGTAGGATTATGGGATAGTCTCAATATATGTATTGTGCTATTTGAGCATGTGATAAATGTGTGTGTGTGTGTTTTATATACATATATATTGCACTGTATAAGGGTGGGATGGTTATTACAGATATATTGTGTTCTAGGAATATGGGATAGTCTCAATATATGTATTGTGCTATTTGAGCATGTGATAAATGTGTGTGTGTGTGTGTGTTTAATATACATATATATATTGCACTGTATAAGGGTGGGATGGTTATTATAGATATATTGTGTTGTAGGATTATGGGATAGTCTCAATGTATGTATTGTGCTATTTGAGCATGTGATAAATGTGTGTGTGTGTGTGTTTAATATACATATATATTGCACTGTATAAGGGTGGGATGGTTATTACAGATATATTGTGTTCTAGGAATATGGAATAGTCTCAATGTATGTATTGTGCTATTTGAGCATGTGATAAATTTGTGTGTGTGCATTTAATATACATATATATTGCACTATATAAGCATGGGATGGTTATAACAGATATGTTGTGTTCTAGGAATATGGGGTGGTCTCAATGTATGTGTTGTGCAATTTGAGCACGTGATAAATGTGTGTGTATGTATATATATATATTGTGTTGTATAAGCTTGGGGTAATTACAACAGATATATTGTGTTGTAGGAGTGTGGGGTGGTCTCAATATATGTGTTATATCATGTAAGCCAGTATTAAGCTCGTGGTTGTTAAAATAAAATGTTAGCTGACAGATTAAGAGTACAAATTTCTTATCTTATAAGTTGTTTAACTAGAAACCTAATTTATGATTTACTTTATTTTTGGTATATTATAGATTATGATAATATATAAAATTAGTATTCACATATTATATGATCAACAAATATGGTTTTGTTTTGAAATATTGATGTATAAATAATTTTCATCTTTCCCTGTGCATATAGGTATGTTCATGGCTCAAGCTCACCAAAAGATATGTTGATTTTACTTGACACGTAAGTTCCCAAGGGTTTCACACTTCTAATCTAACAAATACTAACAGTCAACTAAACAAGTTAAAAGTATTTTTTATTAAATTGGTTATCCAGCTCAATGGTTTTTATTTTATATTCAATAAAGCGTAAATCAGAACAAATCCTTATTCAATTCTTATTTTCAACTAATTATGATTTCTCAGTGTCCTGTTCAAAATATTGCATATGTGTATTCTTTATCTAGTCTATGATGTAAAGGTTATTATTATAATTAATTTAAAAAATCTTAAGTGGTGTATTTGTTTGTTCTCATCCATTAGTATGCATGTTTAATATATGTTTTATTATGTAAGGTGTATGTTCTCATCCTCTAGTATGCATTTTATTATTACATAAGGTGTATGTTCTCATCCTCTAGTATACATTTCTAATATACATTTTATTATTACATAAGGTGTATGTTCTTATCCTCTAGTATACATTTCTAATATACATTTTATTATTACATAAAGGTGTATGTTCTCATCCTCTAGTATACATTTCTAATATACATTTTATTATTACATAAAGGTGTATGTTCTCATCCTCTAGTATACATTTCTAATATATATGTTATTATTACATAAGGTGTATGTTCTCATCCTCTAGTATACATTTCTAATATACATTTTATTATTACATAAGGTGTATGTTCTCATCCTCTAGTATACATTTCTAATATACATTTTATTATCACATAAGGTGTATGTTCTCATCCACTAGTATATATTTTTAATATACATTTCATTATTACATAAGGTGTATGTTCTCATCCAGTAGTATACATTTCTAATATATATGTTATTATTACATAGGTGTATGTTCTCATCCACTAGTATACATTTCCAATATACATTTTATTATTACATAAGGTGTATGTTCTCATCCTCTAGTATACATTTCTAATATATATGTTATTATTACATAGGTGTATGTTCTACCAGTATACATTTCCAATATACATTTTATTATTACATAAGGTGTATGTTCTCATCCACTAGTATATATTTCTAATATACATTTTATTATTACGTAAGGTGTATGTTCTCATCCACTAGTATACATTTATAATATACATGTTATTATTACATAAGGTGTATTTTCTCATCCACTAGTATACATTTCTAATATACATTTTATTATTACATAAGCTGTATGTTCTCATGCACTAGTATACATTTCTAATATATATGTTATTATTACATAAGGTGTATGTTCTCATCCACTAGTATACATTTCTAATATACATTTTATTATTACATAAGCTGTATGTTCTCATGTACTAGTATACATTTGTAATATATATGTTATTATTACATAGGTGTATGTTCTCATCCACTAGTATACATTTCCAATATACATTTTATTATCACATAAGGTGTATGTTCTCATCCTCTAGTATACATTTCTAATATTAGGTGTATTCCTCTAGTATACATTTCTAATATATATGTTATTATTACATAAGGTGTATGTTCTCATCCTCTAGTATACATTTCTAATATACATTTTATTATTACATAAGGTGTATGTTCTCATCCTCTAGTATACATTTCTAATATACATTTTATTATTACATAAGGTTTATGTTCTCATCCTCTAGTATACATTTCTAATATACATTTTATTATTACATAAGGTGTATGTTCTCATCCTCTAGTATACATTTCTAATATATATGTTATTATTACATAGGTGTATGTTCTCATCCACTAGTATACATTTCTAAGATACATTTTATTATTACATAAGGTGTATGTTCTCATCCACTAGTATACATTTCTAATATATATGTTATTATTACATAGGTGTATGTTCTCATCCACTAGTATACATTTCCAATATACATTTTATTATTACATAAGGTGTATGTTCTCATCCTCTAGTATACATTTATAATATATATGTTATTATTACATAGGTGTATGTTCTACCAGTATACATTTCCAATATACATTTTATTATTACATAGGTGTATGTTCTCATCCTCTAGTATACATTTCTAATATACATTTTATTATTACATAAGGTGTATGTTCTCATCCACTAGTATACATTTATAATATACATGTTATTATTACATAGGTGTATGTTCTCATCCACTAGTATACATTTCTAAGATACATTTTATTATTACATAAGGTGTATGTTCTCATCCACTAGTATACATTTCTAATATACATTTTATTATTACATAAAGTGTATGTTCTCATCCACTAGTGTACATTTCTAATATATATTTTATTATTACATAAGGTGTATGTCCTCATCCACTAGTATACATTTCTAATATACATGTTATTATTACATAAGGTGTATGTTCTCATCCACTAGTATACATTTCTAATATACATTTTATTATCACATAAGGTGTATGTTCTCATCCTCTAGTATACATTTCTAATATACATGTTATTATTACATAAGGTGTATGTTCTCATCCACTAGTATACATTTCTAATATACATTTTATTATTACGTAAGGTGTATGTTCTCATCCACTAGTATACATTTATAATATACATTTTATTATTACATAAGCTGTATGTTCTCATCCACTAGTATACATGTCTTATGTACATTTTATTATTATGTAAAGTATATGTTTTCATCCACTTGTAGTCATTTCTTATATATGCTTTCTCATTATGTAAGGAATAAAACTTTCAGTTTTGTTTTCTTTAGGAGTGGTAGTATGCATGGTCAAAACATGGAGATCATGAAAATTGCTGCAAAGTCTTTGCTGAACACTTTGGGAGTTAACGATTTTGTCAATGTTGCCTGGGTGAGTACAGAATTTGATATATTTCATGCAATTTCAGTGTTGTTTTTCAAGGTGAATATTATCTTTTACAGTAACTTATTCCATTTCTGTCAGATTGTTTTGTCTTCAACAAGTGTTGTGTTACATAATATAAATCCATTAAGATTTTTAACTGGTTTTTAAATTATTTTACACATTTATCTTGAAGATAATTTTATAGTAATTGCAAAAAGGGAGAGAAATTTGTACAGCAAAAAAAAATGGTTGTTGGTAAACAGCTGTTTTAATGTTTACAATATTTTGGATTGATATATTTAGATGTTTTTAATGTTTACAACAATTTGGATCAGTATGTTTAGATGTTTTTAATGTTTACAATATTTTGGGCTGTATGTTTACTTGTTTTTAATGTTTACAATGTTTTGGGCTGTATGTTTGAATCGTTTTGAATACTTATTTTCATATAGAAGTGTTTTTTGCCAAATAGAATAGTTTTATTGCGTGATCTTACCATAAGAAACAGATCTTGGTGACTGGTGTTATGTGTGACCTAATTGAGAAGACTAAAAATTGTTCAATAATTACCTTCATTAGTCATTTGATGTGAGTTTTATATCTGAGTTGTTCATAATGTTTCACTGTCAAAAACTATACATATACTTTATTTTTCCTATACATATCAGAGGAAAGTGAGAAGTAGTTAAAAAACACAGAGGATACAACTGTCAGTCATATCCATATCATAGAAACTGGTTCATAAGCAGAAATTAGAACAAACTGTCAGAAATCGTAATACTATAGAAACTAGTTTGTACACACTAAACAGAACAAACTGCCGAAATTTTGATATTATAGAAACTAGTTCTTACACAGTAAATGGAACAAACTGTGAGAAATCTTGGTATTATAGAAACTAGTTTGTACACAGTAAATGGAACAAACTGTCAGAAATCTTGATATTATAGAAACTAGTTTGTACACTGTTAGTGGAACAAACTTTGAGAAAGCTTGATATTATAGAACCTAGTTTGTACACTGTAAATGGAACAAACTGTCAGAAATCTTGATATTATAGAAACTAGTTTGTACACTGTAAGTGGAACAAACTGTGAGAAAGCTTGATATTATAGAACCTAGTTTGTACACTGTAAATGGAACAAACTGTCAGAAATCTTAATATTACAGAAACTAGTTTGTACACTGTAAGTGGAACAAACTGTGAGAAAGCTTGATATTATAGAACCTAGTTTGTACACTGTAAATGGAACAAACTGCCAGAAATCTTGGTATTATAGAACCTAGTTTGTATGCAGTAAATAGAACAAACTGTCAGATATCTTTATACTATAGAAACTAGTTTGTACACTGTAAAGGGAACACTATCAGAAATTATGGTATTATAGAATCTAGTATGTATGCAGTAAATAGAACAAACTGTCAGAAATCTTGGTATTATAGAAACTAGTTTGTACACTGTAAGTGGAACAAACTGTGAGAAAGCTTGATATTATAGAAACTAGTTTGTACACTGTAAATGGAACACACTGTCAGAAATCTTGGTATTATAGAACCTAGTTTGTATGCAGTAAATAGAACAAACTGTCAGAAATCTTGGTATTATAGAAACTAGTTTGTACACTGTAAATGGAACAAACTGTCAGAAAGCTTGATATTATAGAAACTGGTTTCTACACAGTAAATAGAACAAACTGTCAGAAATCTTGGTGTTATAGAAACTAGTTTGTACACTGTAAATGGAACAAACTGTGAGAAAGATTGATATTATAGAACCTAGTTTGTACACAGTAAATAGAACAAACTGTCAGAAATCTTGGTATTATAGAAACTAGTTTGTACACTGTAAGTGGAACAAACTGTGAGAAAGCTTGATATTATAGAAACTAGTTTGTACACTGTAAATGGAACACACTGTCAGAAATCTTGGTATTATAGAACCTAGTTTGTATGCAGTAAATAGAACAAACTGTCAGAAATCTTGGTATTATAGAAACTAGTTTGTACACTGTAAATGGAACAAACTGTCAGAAAGCTTGATATTATAGAAACTGGTTTCTACACAGTAAATAGAACAAACTGTCAGAAATCTTGGTGTTATAGAAACTAGTTTGTACACTGTAAATGGAACAAACTGTGAGAAAGATTGATATTATAGAACCTAGTTTGTACACAGTAAATAGAACAAACTGTCAGAAATCTTGGTATTATAGAAACTAGTTTGTACACTGTAAATGGAACAAACTGTGAGAAATATTGGTATTATAGAACCTAGTTTGTATACAGTAAATAGAACAAACTGTGAGAAAGCTTGATATTATAGAAACTAGTTTGTATACTGCAAATGGAACAAACTGTCAGAAATCTTGATATTATAGAAACTAGTTTGTGTACTGTAAATAGAACAAACTGTGAGAAATCTTGATATTATAGAAACTAGTTTGTGTACTGTAAATAGAACAAACTGTGAGAAATCTTGATATTATAGAAACTAGTTTGTACACTGTAAATGGAACAAACTGTGAGAAATCTTGATATTATAGAAACTAGTTTGTATACAGTAAATGGAACAAACTTTCAGACATCTTAATATTATAGAAACTAGTTTGCACACAGTAAACAGAACAGCTGCCAGAAATCTTAATATTATAGAAACTAGTTTGCACATAGTGAATGGAATAAACTGTCAGAAATCTTGATATTATAGAAACTAGTTTGTGTACTGTAAATAGAACAAACTGTGAGAAATCTTGATATTATAGAAACTAGTTTGTGTACTGTAAATAGAACAAACTGTGAGAAATCTTGATATTATAGAAACTAGTTTGTACACTGTAAATGGAACAAACTGTGAGAAATCTTTATATTATAGAAACTAGTTTTCACACAGTAAACAGAACAGCTGCCAGAAATCTTAATATTATAGAAACTAGTTTGCACATAGTGAATGGAATAAACTGTCAGAAATCTTGATATTATAGAAACTAGTTTGTGTACTGTAAATAGAACAAACTGTGAGAAATCTTGATATTATAGAAACTAGTTTGTGTACTGTAAATAGAACAAACTGTGAGAAATCTTGATATTATAGAAACTAGTTTGTACACTGTAAATGGAACAAACTGTGAGAAATCTTTATATTATAGAAACTAGTTTTCACACAGTAAACAGAACAGCTGCCAGAAATCTTAATATTATAGAAACTAGTTTGCACATAGTGAATGGAATAAACTGTCAGAAATCTTGATATTATAGAAATGTATTTGTACTTATCTATGAAACCATTATGTCCAAACTAATATGCAGTACACCACTATTAACAGTACACACTCATACGATCGTAAAGATATCCAACATCTAGGCATGACCTCTACATTCCTACACTCAATTGCACAACCACCTTCAAACATATGGTCAGCTAGCAGTCTTTCTTTGTGAACCTGACGATGACCGAAGAAGGTTGAAATGTTTTTCGCTCCTCTTCTTGTGCTTTGTCTACCCATACCAGCCATTTTTAAATATATAATTTTCTCTACAAGTGGGTTCTCTCATCATCACAGATTATTATAGAAACTATTTTGTACACAGTAAATGGAATAAACTGGTGGAAATCTTGATATTATAGAAACTAGTTTGTGCACAGTAAATAGAACAAACTAGTTTGTACACAGTAAATAGAAGAAGCTGTGAGAAATCCATATATTATAGAAACTACTTTGTACACAGTAAATTGAACAATCTGTGAGAAATCTTGATATTAGAGAAACTACTTTGTACACAGTAAATGGAACAAACTGTGAGAAATTTTTATATTATAGAAACTAGTTTGTACACAGTAAGTAGAACAAAGTGTGAGAAATCTATATATTATAGAAAGTAGTTTGTACACGGTAAATAGAAGAAACTGTCAGAAATCTTGATATTATAGAAACTAGTTTGTACATTGTAAACAGATCAAACTGTGAGAAATCTTGATATTATAGAAACTAGTTTGTACACTGTAAACAGAACAAACTGTCAGATATTTTAATACTATAGAAACTCGTTTGTATACAGTAAACAGATCAAACTGTCAGAAATCTTGATATTATAGAAACTAGTTTTTACATAATAAGTAGAACAAACTGTCAGAAATCTTAATATTATGGAAACTAGTTTGCACACAGTAAACAGATCAAACTGCCAGAAATCTTAATATTATAGAAACTAGTTTTTACATAATAAGTAGAACAAACTGTCAGAAATCTTAATATTATGGAAACTAGTTTGTATACAGTAATCAGATCAAACTGCCAGAAATCTTGATATTATAGAATCTAGTTTGTACACTGTAAACAGAACAAACTGTCAGAAATCTTAATATTATAGAAACTAGTTTATATACAGTAAACAGATCAAACTGTCAGAAATCTTGATATTACAGAAACTAGTTTGTACACTGTAAGTGGAACAAACTGTGAGAAAGCTTGATATTATAGAACCTAGTTTGTACACTGTAAATGGAACAAACTGCCAGAAATCTTGGTATTATAGAACCTAGTTTGTATGCAGTAAATGGAACAGACTGTCAGATATCTTTATACTATAGAAACTAGTTTGTACACTGTAAGTGGAACAAACTGTGAGAAAGCTTGATATTATAGAAACTAGTTTGTACACTGTAAATGGAACACACTGTCAGAAATCTTGGTATTATAGAACCTAGTTTGTATGCAGTAAATAGAACAAACTGTCAGAAATCTTGGTATTATAGAAACTAGTTTGTACACTGTAAATGGAACAAACTGTGAGAAAGCTTGATATTATAGAAACTGGTTTCTACACAGTAAATAGAACAAACTGTGAGAAATCTTGATATTATAGAAACTAGTTTGTACACTGTAAATGGAACAAACTGTGAGAAAGATTGATATTATAGAACCTAGTTTGTACACAGTAAATAGAACAAACTGTCAGAAATCTTGGTATTATAGAAACTAGTTTGTACACTGTAAATGGAACAAACTGTGAGAAATATTGGTATTTTAGAACCTAGTTTGTACACAGTAAATAGAACAAACTGTGAGAAAGCTTGATATTATAGAAACTAGTTTGTATACTGTAAATGGAACAAACTGTCAGAAATCTTGATATTATAGAAACTAGTTTGTACACTGTAAATGGAACAAACTGTGAGAAATCTTGATATTATAGAAACTAGTTTGCACACAGTAAACAGAACAGCTGCCAGAAATCTTAATATTATAGAAACTAGTTTGCACATAGTGAATGGAATAAACTGTCAGAAATCTTGATATTATAGAAATGTATTTGTACTTATCTATGAAACCATTATGTCCAAACTAATATGCAGTACACCACTATTAACAGTACACACTCATACGATCGTAAAGATATCCAACATCTAGGCATGCCCTCTACATTCCTACACTCAATTACACAACCACCTTCAAACATATGGTCAGCTAGCAGTCTTTCTTTGTGAACCTGACGATGACCGAAGAAGGTTGAAATGTTGTTCGCTCCTCTACTTGTGCTTTGTCTACCCATACCAGCCATTTTTAAATATATAATTGTCTCTACAAGTGGGTTCTCTCATCGTCACAGATTATTATAGAAACTACTTTGTACACAGTAAATGGAACAAACTGGTGGAAATCTTGATATTATAGAAACTAGTTTGTGCACAGTAAATAGAACAAACTAGTTTGTACACAGTAAATAGAAGAAGCTGTGAGAAATCCATATATTATAGAAACTACTTTGTGCACAGTAAATTGAACAATCTGTGAGAAATCTTGATATTAGAGAAACTACTTTGTACACAGTAAATGGAACAAACTGTGAGAAATTTTTATATTATAGAAACTAGTTTGTACACAGTAAGTAGAAGAAACTGTCAGAAATCTTGATATTATAGAAACTAGTTTGTACACTGTAAACAGAACAAACTGTCAGAAATCTTAATATTATAGAAACTAGTTTGTATACAGTAAACAGATCAAACTGTGAGAAATCTTGGTATTATAAAAACTAGTTTGTACACTGTAAACAGAACAAACTGTCAGATATTTTAATACTATAGAAACTAGTTTGTACACAGTAAACAGATCAAACTGTCAGAAATCTTGATATTATAGAAACTAGTTTTTACATAATAAGTAGAACAAACTGTCAGAAATCTCAATATTATGGAAACTAGTTTGCACACAGTAAACAGATCAAACTGCCAGAATTCTTGATATTATAGAATCTAGTTTGTACATTGTAAACAGAACAAACTGTCAGAAAACTTAATATTATAGAAACTACTTTGTACACAGTAAATGGAACACACTGTGAGAAATCTTGATAGTATAGAAACTAGTTTGTAAACAGTAAGTAGAAGAAAGTGTGAGAAATCTATATATTATAGAAAGTAGTTTGTACACGGTAAATAGAAGAAACTGTCAGAAATCTTGATATTATAGAAACTAGTTGTACACTGTAAACAGATCAAACTGTGAGAAATCTTGATATTATAGAAACTAGTTTGTACACTGTAAACAGAACAAACTGTCAGATATCTTAATACTATAGAAACTCGTTTGTATACAGTAAACAGATCAAACTGTCAGAAATCTTGATATTATAGAAACTAGTTTTTACATAATAAGTAGAACAAACTGCCAGAAATCTTAATATTATAGAAACTAGTTTGTATACAGTAAACAGATCAAACTGCCAGAAATCTTGATATTATAGAATCTAGTTTGTACACTGTAAATAGAACAAACTGTCAGAAATCTTAATATTATAGAAACTAGTTTATATACAGTAAACAGATCAAACTGTGAGAAATCTTGATATTATAGAAACTAGTTTTTACATAATAAGTAGAACAAACTGTCAGAAATCTTGATATTATAGAAACTAGTTTTTACATAATAAGTAGAACAAACTGTCAGAAATCTTAATATTATAGAAACTAGTTTGCACACAGTAAACAGATCAAACTGTCAGAAATCTTGATATTATAGAATCTAGTTTGTATGCAGTAAGTAGAACAAGCTAGTGTTGTATTCAGTAAATAGAACAAACTAGATTTATACACAGTAAATAAAACAAATTGTTAGAAATTTGATTTTAAAGAAAATAGTTTACACCTATTTGTTGATCATCCAGTTCCATGTTTTCCTTTGAAGATATTAAGACTAAAGTGAATGTTTTTAAAGTAGTTTATCTAATACCAAGACTTTTGACAGTTTGTTCCATGTGCTATGGTTTCTCAGTAACTATAATTTTGTTATCTTTTATTACTAGTTTAGTGAGGAGGCTGGTTGGGTGACCTGTTTCAAAACATTTGTCCAAGCTAATCGAAGAAACAAAAGGGTAATCTGTTTATTGGTTTATAGAGAATTATCAAGATGTTTATTGATGATAAAAGAGTTTAGAGTCTATGATACCAGTGGTTTGGTGTGGTATATGAAATAAGTGTAGTCTGCATGTGTTAACTACAGACAATAACGTGTGTAAAGTAACTTCATAATAGTAAGTGTATTCATTTCATTTTATTTTTGTCAAAGTACTGTAAAAAGGAATTTTCCAGGTAACTTACTACTCAAACTGACTGTAGTTGAAATCATCTGCTTAATTATACATAGAATAATTTATTAAGTTTAACACTTATTACCTTACTTTATTAAGTTTTAACCCACTAGATGAGATTCTCAGAATTCTGTTGTGCGTAATTTACAAGAAACTTAAATGATTGCATCTATTTTATTAAGCAGTATTGTGAATATTTGTCGTTGGGTTTCAACACCATGTTTTATAAACTGTTTAAGGAATGTAATTATTTGACTTGTGTGTTAGTTAATAGCTGTATCTGTCTTCTGGATTATTTAAAATGTATTGACCATCTACAGTTCTATCAATGAATCAGTTCTCTTTTTAGGTGTTTTTCAACGGTATTGATGCATTAAAAGATGGAGACATGGCCAGTTTATCTATTGGTCTGGAATTTGCTTTTAAAGAACTAAAGAAGGTGATTGTGGCTGTTCACCTATTACATTTATGTTGTTTGAGATCCATAACTTGGACTAATGTATAAATTTAAAAAATGTCTCCAGGAATTCTCTACATGTTTATAGAGCAAGATTTTAGTTGCTTTGTAACTGTAATAACAAACTTTTGGTTACATTGTAGCTTTAATTATAGCAGCCTCTAGGTTAATTTGTAGCTCTAAGTATAGCAGGCTTTCAGTTCTAACTAACTGTGTACTTCCTATCACATAATAACTATCCACATACTTCAAGATTAAAACTGTTTTCTCAGCTGACACAATTTCTATTCTTGTCTTTCTTTCCATAGTTAAACTAGTCATGATGACAGCCACAAGCTTGCAAAATAATGTTTGTATACTTGGAGAATTCCTGGGTACATTTTTATTATGATGTATTTTTAAAGTATTTTTTGGAAAGTGTGTAATGTTTATTGAATGCTTATAGTAACTAAAATTTGGACAGAAGTCCTCCCCTTTGTGGAGGTTCCACCAACCTCCTATAGACAAATATTACCATTAGCCTTGCTCACAGAAGCGTAGCTAGATTTTTATGGACAAATATTGCTATTAGACTTATCTTTGCAGGTGTTGGCAGCCTTTTATAGATAAATGTTTCTATTAGACTTGTTTGTGAATGTATTGGCAGCTTTTTATAGATAAATGTTGCTATTAGACTTGTTTGCAAATGTGTTGGCATCCTCTTATGATAATTTTTGTCATTGTGAGTTGCTATTGTATTCATGAACGTTATACAACCAGGTACCCTGGGTTATTGGTTTGTTCTTTCTCATGAACTTTATGAAACCACAAGTTATGTGTTTATTTTTCTCATTGATAGCTTATCTAATACAATAGAATTTGTTCATGGTTACAATATTTTACAGATAAAGCTCATAACCTACTCTAATTCTTCCTGTTTAAAGTTTCACAAATTGAACACAAAATTCATTCAGTTCTTCAAAAACACCAGTAATAGGTTTAGAGGTTTCAGAGAACCAAAACCTTTTTAAAATCTACAGGTTTATTCCTTGGGATATTATTAGAATTATAGTACATTGCTTTAGTGTACAGACTCTACTGGTTTTACCTCCCAGTAACTTAACCCTCTTATCCCCAGCCATCATTTACTGCACAAGTCAGGAGGTTTATTGACTTACATTCAAGTTTTGATCAAACTACTTCACGTTACACACGTAGTATAGCACACAATTGTAGCTAATAACGCATATTTTAATACTATACAAGTTGTAAGTTCTTAATTTTATAAGGTCATATTTAAAAAATCATGAACTATCCCTAATGTGAGAAATGTGACATACATTCTCTATTAACATAACATAATGTTCAGGGATAACAAGGGAGCTGTTGGCCCATCTTGGCTATCCCATCCTCTAAGCCAAACTAAAACTATTAAATAACTAGATTTAAAAAACAACATCTGAGGGGAACCCATTCCATAGACCAACAACCCTATTTAAAAAATAAAATTGTCTTAGCCTAAGACAGCTTCTACATTGCTTAAATCTTTGTGTTCTCTAGTTCTATAATTCTTGCTGTTAAGTATGAAAAATGATGATGCATCAATATTACCAATTATTTTTACAACCTTAAACACTTCAATCAAATCCCCTCCAACTAAATAATTTTAATTATCATAATTTCTCTTCATTTGACAACCCTTGCATCCCAGGTTCCATTTTAGTAACCCTCTTCTGAACCATTTCCAACAATTCAGTGTCTTTCTAGAGTTAAGGAGTCCAAGACTGAAAACAATACTCTAAATGCAGCCTAACCAGTGACCTATACAACGAACTTATAACCTCTTTACATTTATATTCAGTATTTCTGTAGATACACCATAAAATCCTGTTTACCTTACCACTAGTAACTGCAGAATACTTATGTGGCTATAGAGACTGATCAACTATAACACCAAGATCTCCTTTCATGACACTGTTAAGGTTTTCCTCATGAAAATTACACTAATAATTCAATATATGATAACCCACATACATTATTTTACATTTATAAGTAAAACCCATCTTCTATTTATTTACCCAATTAAATAAACAACATAAATCTACTTGTAAATCAACAGCATCCTCTTCATAACTAGAAACACCCAAGGCCTTAATATCATTAGTAAATTTAAGTAATTTATTGACCATTCCTTCATGGATGACCGAAGAAGGTCGAAACGTTGTTCGCTCTTCTATGTAAAATATTTTCTCAACCCAAACGAGCCGTTTTTGCATATAAATTGTGGCTTCCAATCTTTTAAAACCCTCAGGGATGTATTATGTGGTACAAGAACCTTAACAATACTTTAACTTTCCAGTTTTATTTTAACCAGCTCAGAATTTATGCAGTCGTCTTGTTCAACTTTGTTTTCATCTGTCGATTGTTCAAGATGAGGAACACTGCTTAGGACGTATTAGCAAAAACTGAAGAGAAAGCATAATTTAATAACCCAGCCATCAGACAGAAGCCTTCCTTTACCATCTGTCCACATTCTAACATTTTAAAAAAATTGTTACTCATCCTTTTTATGTCTTCATTCAACCTTTTCTCACACACATCCTTTGTGATATTTTAATTTACTGTTTGACCAACTTTACTGATCTTCTATAATTGTTTTCAAATCTCCCATAATACCATTCAATCTAAATCTCATAAATTTGTGATGATTTTCTTTAATTTTATCTCTTATACTCTTTGTGAACCAATTTGGTTATTTAATTACAGCCACCATATTCTTTTTGTAAGGAATATATTTGTTTTGAATATTGAAATATTTTTCATATTTGCTCAGTGTCTCCAAATAACTCAGCAGCCAAATTTACAACAGGTAATTCTTGCTGCATCCTTTCCAAGTTTGCTTTTTTGAAATTTGGAATCAAAATATCATTATTCCTGTTTTCCATACACAGCAAAACATCAAACCTAATACAGCAACTATTTCTATATTAAAAGTTAACAATGAATTTAAAATTGTATTATTTCCAGTTGGTGAAGAAATCCATCTTGCACTGTTTCCAGAAACCTTCCTTCCTCATGGCTTTACTGTAAAATTTCCTAATCAATGTCTGAAGTTAGAA
The DNA here is from genome assembly GCF_004210375.1 of Tachypleus tridentatus. Taxonomy (NCBI): domain Eukaryota; kingdom Metazoa; phylum Arthropoda; class Merostomata; order Xiphosura; family Limulidae; genus Tachypleus; species Tachypleus tridentatus. Next base: position 24,663,727 of record NW_027467777.1, read on the forward strand.
TCACCCACAATTATGACTTTATTAACAGATGAAATCTTACTCCCATTAATTTCATCAGTTTCAACTGGTATAACAAATTCCTACTAAGAGCAAATTCTTCCCTTGTTATCCATTAACAGAAACCAAATACATTTGTATTCCTTACTATTATTCTTAATATTCTCAACTTCAATTTGATGTAACTCACACTTTATATACAGAGCCACTCCTCCCCATCTCTTTACTACTTTGTCCTTATTAAATAATCTATAAATGTATATTTCAAATAAATTTCTGTTATAAAAATCTTCTATTCTTACTAGTGCCCTAAATTCATCTATTTGTGTTTTATACACTTCTAGCATTATGATAGTAACAATTACTTTTTACTGATTTCCTGTGTTAGACCTTCCTATATATATGTTGTCTTTCATTTAGTTTATTTTTGGCCTTACCACTATCTAGTCCAAGTTCAAAACTTTCCTTACAACTGAGTTAATAGCCCTTGCAAACATACCAGATCCTTTCCTATTTAAATGTAAACCATCCATTTCAAACAAATTCCCACTGAACTCACAAATCCAAGCAGTTAACCTGCTCATCCTTACATATTAATTTCAGCTAAATATTTAGCCTTAATAACCCACTGAAAATTTCATATTTACAATTAATTCTTGGGTGTATTCCTGACACAATTAATTTATGACCTTTGTATTTAAATGCTTTTATCAACCCATTGTACTTGTTAATTACTCTTCCCTGTATCATGCACAACCAAAACTATATTGTTACTAGTACTCTTTATTATGTCTCTGTCTTCAACCTGTGTTCAAGGTTTCTCTTTGTACTGCATGGACTATTCTGTTAACATACTGGAATCACTTATAACTATAACACCGTAATACATATCCTTCTTTCCAATAGTTCTTCATCCACATAAGTGTCAACAGCATAGCATTTTTACAATTAAGTTCACTACTTTTAACCCTGATAATACCCTTTCTAACTTCCTGATTCTCATTGTTTATCTTAGCTTATGCCTTCCTTACACATAAAACCTTAAGCTTTGAAGTCCTGCTGTCATTTCCCACAGTTTGTATTTTTTTCAGTTTCCTCAATTTTAGTTAGGATAGTTTCAGTACATGCTCAGTATTAGCTTGAAAGTATATAGTAGTTCAGAAATAAAATTCTAAACATCTTCTCCTCACCATCAAGTACAAAATTTAATATAACTTACTATGAAATCGTCATTTCTCAGACAAACAATAATGGTATAGCCTTCAATCTTGTTTGGTTATCAAGCTATCAGGTAGAAAATTAGATATTGCTTGCCACACGTACCTGTAACATTCTCTCTTTCAGGATTTTTTAAACCTTTTGGGGTCTATAAAATACACACAAGTTTGTTTACACATTTGCACATGTTAAGTATTTACACCATAATTTTGTAAACAACATGTGTATCTTCACTGGTAACCTTTTTATTACACATACAAGTATTTTGTACACAGAAAATCAAATTTTTAAATTATTTTTTTTACAAAAGATTTGTTTGTGAAAATATCAAGTTTGTTTCCTTACTCGCCTGAGTACAAGGTGATTTCCTTACTAGTCTGAGCACAAGGTGATTTCCTTACTAGCCTGAGTACAAGGTGATTTCCTTACTAGCCTGAATACAAGGTGATTTCCTTACTAGCCTGAGTACAAGGTGATTTCCTTACTAGCCTGTGTACAAGGTGATTTCCTAACTCGTCTGAGTACAAGGTGATTTCCTAACTCGTCTGAGTACAAGGTGATTTCCTTACTAGCCTGAATACAAGGTGATTTCCTTACTAGCCTGAGTACAAGGTGATTTCCTTACTAGCCTGTGTACAAGGTGATTTCCTAACTCGTCTGAGTACAAGGTGATTTCCTTACTAGCCTGAGTACAATGTGATTTCCTTACTAGCCTGAATACAAGGTGATTTCCTTACTAGCCTGAGTACAAGGTGATTTCCTTATTAGCCTGAGTACAAGGTGATTTCCTTAGTAATTATTAATAGGTTTGTTGTTTTTTCATAAACTGTTAAAAACTGGGTATAATTTGTAATGTTTTTTTATTATTTTTATCAACTTAATGAAAATCTTTGCACAATTGGTGATGGCTTTTATTTTTTCCTGAAATTTAGAAAAATAGAGGAACAAGTTAGAGTATATTATGGGTTTATTTCTTCATAAAACTAGTGAACAAGTTTGTTTTTAGTACTCTAAACATTATTAGTTGTTGTTGTTTTCAGTTTCAGGAAAATAAGGATGAATGGGAAGGGGCAGAGTGTCACCAGGTGATAATGGTATTTACTGATGGAGGCACCGAGGAGGCTTGGGATGTTATTAAAAAATGGAACAAGAAGAAAAAGGTGAAACTAATAGAATGTGTTTAAAGGTATAAAGTAGGGTAACAGTTTCATCTTCAGACATTTGTGTACATGTGATATCAGTAATGTACATTTTATAAACTAGGATACAATTTCATCTTCAGACATTTGTGTACATGTGACATCAGTAATGTACATTTTATAAACTAGGTTACAGTTCAATCTTCAGACATTTGTGTACATGTGACATTAGTAATGTACATTTTATAAACTATGTAACAGTTACATCTTCATACATTTGTGTGCATGTGACGTCAGTAATGTACATTTTATAAACTAGGTAACAGTTACATCTTCAGACATTTGTGTGCATGTGACGTCAGTAATGTACATTTTATAAACTAGGTAACAGTTACATCTTCAGACATTTGTGTGCATGTGACGTCAGTAATGTACATTTTATAAAGTAGGGTAACAGTTTCATCTTCAGACATGTGTACATATGCTATCAGTAATGTACGTTTTATAAAGTAGGTAACAGTTTCATCTTCAGACACGTGTACATATGATATCAGTAATGTATGTTTAATAAAGTAGGGTAACAGTTTCATCTTCAGACACGTGTACATGTGATATCAGTAATGTACGTTTTATAAAGTAGGTAACAGTTTCATCTTCAGACACGATATCAGTACATGTGATATCAGTAATGCACGTTTTATAAAGTAGGTAACAGTTTCATCTTCAGTAACAGTTTCATCTTGTACATATGACATCAGTAATGTATGTTTTATAAAGTAGGTAACAGTTTCATCTTCAGACACGTGTACATATGATATCAGTAATGTATGTTTTATACAGTAGGTAACAGTTTCATGTTCAGACACGTGTACATATGATATCAGTAATGTATGTTTTATAAAGTAGGTAACAGTTTCATCTTCAGACACGTGTACATATGATATCAGTAATGTACGTTTTATAACAGTAAATAAAAATAAAAACAATAATTATATTTCTTACATTTTTACTTGTTTTTTGCAGCTGATTACAGAGTAATTTTAAGTGCACTAAATTTTTGTTTACTTGAATAATCCATCTGAGAACACTGAATATAACACACATAAAGTAAATGATATCCTCTAACTATGATAATTTAACTGTTGCAAAATAGACTTAAAATAATTTATTTAGCTGCTTTATTTGAAGATAGAACTGACAGTGTTCTGTATTAGAAACAATACAGCTATATACATCATTTAATATATTAATAGGTTGCCTTTCTGTCTGTTATAAATTATATAATATGAAAAACCAGAGAAAATTATTGGCAACTTGTGGAAGAGTGAATGTGGCAAGTGGGTCTAATTTTTTAGTTTATGACTGTAAACAAAAGCTAAAATAGAAGCATGAATATGGGTCTTGGATCAGTAAACTTTTTTTGATGCTGAGACTTTGTTCATTATTAACCCTAACCAATCTCTTAAGCAAATTAGAATGTATAATTCTAAAAGAACTTAGTAACATAAGATTGCTGTTTAAGTGTAATAAACTTATACATGTCCTAGGTGAATGGGACCTTCCATAATTTGCTTAAGACTGTGACTAAGGTCAATGATGAAGAAAGCCTCTGTATCAAGGAGAATTTATTGGTATATAAACTGAAGCCTAAGAGTAACTAACATTAAAACTTGATTTCTTAGCTATGTTTACATGTCAAGTTTATTCATATATACTAATAATAAAATATTTTAATTAAATCTTGAATGGAACTCTATTAAAGTTCATGATGTGTACACTTTGACCTACTCATAGTAAGAGGGTTAAGAAACATATTTTAGGTATTAATAACTTTAAATGTGGATTAATGTATTAATATGCTTTAAATTTTCTTTTATTTGATAAGAAAATTGGTAATATAATTTTACTATTTTATTAAAGGTTCGAATATTTCTGTATGCTGTGGGTCCTCATATCCTTCCTTATGCTACACTAAAAGACATAGCTTGTGCCAACAAAGGTAAGTTGAATAAATAAACTAAAGGCAGCGGACATTGCATTATGTATTATAAAGCATTTTTACACAGTACTACAGTGTCATCTTTACAACTTCATTTATTTATCAGTATAATTATGTTTTTATCTTTTCCCATAAATTACATTTCTTTGTGTTAAACATTCAATAAATCTGAGTTCATCCTTTAATTTTTTTTCAAATTTAAATATTTTCTGCAAATATTATTTCATATTATTTTCTTTAAGCCAGAAATGTTAAAAAAAGAGTCATTTGTTAAACGTTGTGATAGTTTGTCGTGGCAAGAAAACAATTAAATGGGACATTGAAACAGCAACTTTCCATTATTGTTATATGCAGGATTCTCTTCCTCATTAAAAGGGGAACTATTCTACTAAGTCAAAATCGTTAGAGGGGACATGTGCTCCTAATCCTCACTCCCTGGTATTAATACTTATTCTGTTATATAAAGTACAAAACCTATAACACAAAACAACAAAACAGAAAGGTTGTACTAATTATTTCATTTCTTCAAATGTAAATTGTAAAGCCTTTAGAATCATGTTTTTTTAAATTCTTAAAGCAGGTTTTAACACCCAAATGTAACTGCACTTTTTAAAATCTTTCAGTTTTATTTTGAAGTTGATAATACACATGGTCTTAATAACAAAAATAACCACTAACATTTAACCCTCAAAAAGCTTGGAATTTCTTGGTTGTGTATTAACAGTGCCTAATCTTAATAACATCTTGTTATCCCTTCTCACACTTGATACAACATAATCACCTTTACTTGACTTTCATTCCATAAAGCCAGTGAAAGCTAACTCTGGTGGAATTTTGTGTTTATCCACTTTTTTTTTCTCTTGTTGATTTCAAACACCCAAAGAACTGTTGGCCTCTGTGTTTTCTGTTGATTTATTTTGTAGCTTTAAAACACTACAAGGTACTGTTGGTCTGTTTATCTTTTTTGTTGATTTATTCTTTACATTTAAAACACCACTAGGTACTGCTGCTCTGTTTGTGTTTTCTGTTGATTTATTCTGTAGACTATAAACACCCAAGGTACTGTTAGTCTATTTGGGTTTTCTGTAGATTTAAAACACCCACGGTACTGTTGGTCTGTTTGTGTTTTTGGTAGATTTAAAACACCACAAGGTACTGTTGTTCTGTTTGTGTTTTCTGTTGATTTATTCTGTAGATTTAAAACACCATGAGTTACTGTTGATCATTTTGTGTTTTCTGTAGATTTATAACAGCAAGAGGTACTGTTTGACTGTTTGCATTTTCTGTTGCATTATTCTGTAGATGTTCAACACCACAAGGTACTGTTGGTCTGTTTATGTTTTCTGTTGACCTATTCCATAGGTTTAAACCACCACAAGGTGTACTATTGGTCTGTTTTTCTTTTCTGTTGATTTATTTTCTAGATTTAAAACACCACAAGGTACTGTTGGTCGTTTTTTGTTTTCTGTTGATTTATTCTGTAGACTTTGGACACTCAACATACTGTTGTTCTATTTGTGTTTTCTGTAGATTTTGAACATCAAATGTACTGTTGGTCTATTTGATTTCCTTCCTGATTTATTCTGTAGGTTTTAAATTCCTGAGATAATGTTGGTCTGTTTATGTTTTCTGTAGATTTTGAATATCAAAGGCACTATTGGTCTTTTTGTGTTTTATGTACATTTTGGACACCCAAGGTACTGTTGATCTCTTTGAGTTTTATTTTGGTTTATTTTGTAGATTTAAAACACTACCAGGTACTGTTGGTCTGTTTGTGTTTTCTGTTGATTTATTTTGTAGGTTTAAGCCACCACAAGGTACTGTTGGTCTGTTTTTGTTTTTTGCTGATTTATTTTCTAGATTTAAAACACCACAAGGTACTGTTGGTCATTTTATGTTTTCTGTTGATTTATTCATTAGATTGAAAGCACCACAAAGTACTGTTGGTCCGTTTTTATTTTTGTTGACTTATTATGTTGATTCAAAACACCCAAGGTACTGTTGGTCTGTTTATGTTTCTTGTACATTTAAAACATCTCAAGGTAGTGTTTGTTTTTTTGTTTTCTCTTGATTTACTCTGTAGATTTAAAACACCATGAGTTACTGTTGGTCATTTTGTGTTTTCTGTAGATTTATAACATCAAGAGGTACTGTTTGTTTGTTTGCGTTTTCTGTTGCATTATTTTGTAGATGTTCAACACCACAAGGTACTGTTGGTCTGTTTGTGTTTTCTGTTGATTTATTCTGTAGACTTTGAACATCCAAGGTACTGTTGGTTTGTTTGTGTTTTTTGTTGATTTACTCTGTAGACTTTGAACATCCAAGGTAATGTTGGTTTGTTTGTGCTTTCTGTTGGATTATTCATTAGATTTAAAACACCCCAAGGTACTCTTGGTCTTTTTGTGTTTTCTGTTGCTTTATTCTGTAGATGTTTAATACCACACGGTAATATTGGTTCCTTAATGTTTTATGTTGATTTATTCTATAGATTTTGTAAACCCAAGGTACTGTTTTCCTGTTTGTGTTTTTTGTTCATTTATTTTGTAGATTTGGAACCCCCTAAGATAGTGTTTCCTGTTGATTTATTCTGTATATTTTGAACACCCAAGGGATTTTTGGTCTGTTTTTTTTTATTTATTCTGTAGACTTTTACACCCAAGTTATTGTTGGTTTCTTTGTGTTTTCTGTTGATTTATTCTCTAGATTTAAAACACCCAAGGTACTGTTTTGTGTTTATGGTAGATTTAAAACACCACAAGGTACTGTTGGTCTGTTTTTCTTTTCTCTTGCTTTATTCTGTAAATGTGCAACATCTAAGGTACTGTTGTTCTGTTTGTGTTTTCTGTTGATTTATTCTGTAGACTTTCAACATCCAATGTAGTGTTTGTCTGTTTGTGTTTTCTGTTGATTTATTTTCTAGATTTAAAACACCACAAGGTACTGTTGGTCTGTTTGTGTTTTCTGTTGATTTATTCTTTAGGTTTAAACCACCACAAGGTGTGCAATTGGTCTGTTTGTGTTTTCTGTTGATTTATTCTTTAGGTTTAAACCACCACAAGGTGTACTATTGGTCTGTTTTTCTTTTCTGTTGATTTATTCCTTAGATTTAAAACACCACAAGGTACTGTTGGTCATTTTTTGTTTTCTGTTGATTTATTCTTTAGATTTAAAATGCCACAAAGTTCTATTGGACTGTTTTTGTTTTCTACTGATTTATTATGTTCTGTTGGCCTTTCTGTGTTTTCTCTTCCTTTAAACTGTAGATGTTCAACACTACAAGGTACTGTTGTACTGTTTCTATTTTCTGTTGATTTATTATGTACTGTTGGCCTTTCTGTGTTTTCTCTTCCTTTACACTGTAGATGTTCAACACCACAAGGTACTGTTGTACTGTTTCTATTTTCTGTTGATTTATTATGTACTGTTGGCCTTTCTGTGTTTTCTCTTCCTTTACACTGTAGATGTTCAACACTACAAGGTACTGTTATACTGTTTCTATTTTCTGTTGATTTATTATGTTCTGTTGGCCTTTCTGTGTTTTCTCTTCCTTTACACTGTAGATGTTCAACACTACAAGGTACTGTTGTACTGTTTCTATTTTCTACTGATTTATTATGTACTGTTGGCCTTTCTGTGTTTTCTCTTCCTTTACACTGTAGATGTTCAACACTACAAGGTACTGTTGTACTGTTTCCATTTTCTACTGATTTATTATGTACTGTTGGCCTTTCTGTGTTTTCTCTTCCCTTACACTGTAGATGTTCAACACTACAAGGTACTGTTGTACTGTTTGTATTTTCTGTTGATTTATTATGTACTGTTGGCCTTTCTGTGTTTTCTCTTCCTTTACACTGTAGATGTTCAACACTACAAGATACTGTTGTACTGTTTCTATTTTCTGTTGATTTATTATGTACTGTTGGCCTTTCTGTGTTTTCTCTTCCTTTACACTCTAGATGTTCAACACTACAAGGTACTGTTGTACTGTTTCTGTCTTCTGTTGATTTATTATGTTCTGTTTTCCTTTCTGTGTTTTCTCTTCCTTTACACTGTAGATGTTCAACACTACAAGGTACTGTTGTACTGTTTCTATTTTCTGTTGATTTATTATGTTCTGTTGGCCTTTCTGTGTTTTCTCTTCCTTTACACTGTAGATGTTCAACACTACAAGGTACTGTTGTACTGTTTCTATTTTCTACTGATTTATTATGTACTGTTGGCCTTTCTGTGTTTTCTCTTCCTTTACACTCTAGATGTTCAACACTACAAGGTGCTGTTGTACTGTTTCTGTTTTCTGTTGATTTATTATGTTCTGTTTTCCTTTCTGTGTTTTCTCTTCCTTTACACTGTAGATGTTCAACACTACAAGGTACTGTTGTACTGTTTCTATTTTCTGTTGATTTATTATGTATTGTTGGCCTTTCTGTGTTTTCTCTTCCTTTACACTGTAGATGTTCAACACTACAAGGTACTGTTGTACTGTTTCCATTTTCTACTGATTTATTATGTACTGTTGGCCTTTCTGTGTTTTCTCTTCCCTTACACTGTAGATGTTCAACACTACAAGGTACTGTTGTACTGTTTGTATTTTCTGTTGATTTATTATGTACTGTTGGCCTTTCTGTGTTTTCTCTTCCTTTACACTGTAGATGTTCAACACTACAAGATACTGTTGTACTGTTTCTATTTTCTGTTGATTTATTATGTACTGTTGGCCTTTCTGTGTTTTCTCTTCCTTTACACTCTAGATGTTCAACACTACAAGGTACTGTTGTACTGTTTCTGTCTTCTGTTGATTTATTATGTTCTGTTTTCCTTTCTGTGTTTTCTCTTCCTTTACACTGTAGATGTTCAACACTACAAGATACTGTTGTACTGTTTCTATTTTTTGTTGATTTATTATGTTCTGTTGGCCTTTCTGTGTTTTCTCTTCCTTTACACTGTAGATGTTCAACACTACAAGGTACTGTTGTACTGTTTCTATTTTCTACTGATTTATTATGTACTGTTGGCCTTTCTGTGTTTTCTCTTCCTTTACACTGTAGATGTTCAACACTACAAGGTACTGTTGTACTGTTTCTATTTTCTACTGATTTATTATGTACTGTTGGCCTTTCTGTGTTTTCTCTTCCTTTACACTCTAGATGTTCAACACTACAAGGTGCTGTTGTACTGTTTCTGTTTTCTGTTGATTTATTATGTTCTGTTTTCCTTTCTGTGTTTTCTCTTCCTTTACACTGTAGATGTTCAACACTACAAGGTACTGTTGTACTGTTTCTATTTTCTGTTGATTTATTATGTATTGTTGGCCTTTCTGTGTTTTCTCTTCCTTTACACTGTAGGTGTTCAACACTACAAGGTACTGTTGTACTGTCTCTATTTTCTGTTGATTTATTATGTACTGTTGGCCTTTCTGTGTTTTCTCTTCCTTTACACTGTAGATGTTCAACACTACAAGATACTGTTGTACTGTTTCTATTTTCTGTTGATTTATTATGTACTGTTGGCCTTTCTGTGTTTTCTCTTCCTTTACACTCTAGATGTTCAACACTACAAGGTACTGTTGTACTGTTTCTGTTTTCTGTTGATTTATTATGTTCTGTTTTCCTTTCTGTGTTTTCTCTTCCTTTACACTGTAGATGTTCAACACTACAAGGTACTGTTGTACTGTTTCTATTTTCTGTTGATTTATTCTGTATTGTTGGCCTTTCTGTGTTTTCTCTTCCTTTACACTGTAGGTGTTCAACACTACAAGGTACTGTTGTACTGTCTCTATTTTCTGTTGATTTATTATGTACTGTTGGCCTTTCTGTGTTTTCTCTTCCTTTACACTGAAGATGTTCAACACTACAAGGTAATGTTGTACTGTTTCTATTTTCTGTTGATTTATTATGTACTCTTGGCCTTTCTGTGTTTTCTCTTCCTTTACACCATAGATGTTCAACACTACAAGGTACTGTTGTACTGTTTCTATTTTCTGTTGATTTATTATGTTCTGTTGGCCTTTCTGTGTTTTCTCTTCCTTTACACTGTAGATGTTCAACACTACAAGATACTGTTGTACTGTTTCTATTTTCTGTTGATTTATTATGTACTGTTGGCTGTTCTGTGTTTTCTCTTCCTTTACACTGTAGATGTTCAACACTACAAGATACTGTTGTACTGTTTCTATTTTCTGTTGATTTATTATGTACTGTTGGCCTTTCTGTGTTTTCTCTTCCTTTACACTGTAGATGTTCAACACTACAAGGTACTGTTGTACTGTTTCTATTTTCTACTGATTTATTATGTACTGTTGGCCTTTCTGTGTTTTCTCTTTCTTTACACTGTAGATGTTCAACACTACAAGGTAATGTTGTACTGTTTCTATTTTCTGTTGATTTATTATGTACTGTTGGCCTTTCTGTGTTTTCTCTTCCTTTACACTGTAGATGTTCAACACTACAAGGTACTGTTGTACTGTCTCTATTTTCTGTTGATTTGTTATGTACTGTTGACCTTTCTGTGTTTTCTCTCCCTTTACATTGTAGATGTTCAACACTACAAGATACTGTTGTACTGTTTCTATTTTCTGTTGATTTATTTGGTAGAATTTGAATACCCAATGTTCTGTTGGTCTTTTTGTGTTTTCTATTGATTTATTCCTTAGATTTAAAACACCCCAAGGTACTCTTGGTCTCTTTATGTTTTCTATTGATTTGTTCTGTAGATTTTGAACACCCAATATGTTGTTGGTCTGTTTGTGTTTGCTCTTGCTTTATCTGTAGATGTTTAATACCACAAGGTACTGCTGGCCTGTTTATGTTTTATGTTGATTTATTCTGTAGTATTTGTACACTCAACGTACTTTTTTCCTGTTTGTGTTTTCTGTTGATTTATTCATTACATTTGAAACATGTTAAGGTACTATTGGTCTCTTTATATTTTCTGTTGATTTATTCTGTAGGTTTTAAACACCCAATATACTATTGGTCTGTTTGTGTTTTCTGTTGATTTATTCATTACATTTGAAACATGTTAAGGTACTATTGGTCTCTTTATATTTTCTGTTGATTTATTCTGTAGGTTTTGAACACCCAATATACTATTGGTCTGTTTGTGTAAACTCTTCATTTATTCTGTAGATTTTGAACAGCCAAGGTACTTTTTGTGTGTTTGTGTTTTTTTTATTTATTGTGTAGACTTTTACACCCAAGTTATTATTGGTTTATTTGTGTTTTCTGTTGATATATGCTCTAGATTTAAAACAGTCAAGGTACTGTTGGTCTGTTTCTGTTTTTTTTTATTTATTCTGTAGACTTTAAATACCCAATATACTGTTGGTCTGTTTGTGTTTTCTGTTGAATTATTATGTAGACTCAAAACACCCAAGGTACTGTTGGTGTGTTTGTGTTTTCTGTTGATTTATAATGTAGATTCAAAACACCCAAGGTACTGTTGGTCTTTTTGGTTTTTCTGGTGCTTTATTCTGTAGATATTCAACACCACAAGATACTGTTGGTCTGTTGTGTTTTCTGTAGATTTATTCTTTAAACCTCGAAAATTGAATCTACTATTGGTCTGTTTTTGTTTTCTGTTAATTTATTCTGTATATTTATTACACCATAAGGTAATGTTGGTGTGTTTGTGTTTTTTGTACAGTTAAAACACAAAAAGGTACTGTTGGTCTGTTTGTGTTTTCTATCGATTTATTCTCCATATTTATAATTATGTGAAATGACTGGTATGGATAGAGAATGCACTATATACATACCAGCCATTTTATATAATTTTCTCTACAAATGGGTTTTCTAGTCATAACAGATTGTAAATTTGAAACACCCAAAATACTGTTGGTCTGTTTGTGTTTTCTGTTGATCATATATAAACTATTGTTCTGCATTTTATATTTAAACTAGCTACAACATATACTTATTTAGTTTAGGAGCAAATTTATATGTCCTTTGGCCTTCACTCTTATATAAGAAATAAACAGAACTTTACAGCATAAACTGTCAAAATCCCAGAAACTGCAAAGCTTCAAAGACTTATAAAAGAGACAGAAAATAAAAATTAAAAAGTCAGAAAGATTCAACTTAAAACATTGTGGGAGATAAATTTTTATGTGGTTCAAGAAAAAACATCTGTTGATAGATGTGTATTTAGAATATTGTTAGAAGATAAAATTGTCTGTAGACAAATCTGTATTTAGAATATTGTTAGAAGATAAAATTGTCTGAAGACAAATCTGTATTTAGAATATTCATAGAAGGTAAAATTTTCTGTTGGTAGATGTGTATTTAAAACATTGGGATGAACTCATTATCTGTTTGCAGATGTGTAATTTAATGAAAAATAAAATTGTCTATTGAAAGATGTGTATTTAGAATATTGTTAGAAGAAAAAATTGTCTGTTGAAAGATGTGCATTTTGAATATTGGGATAAGCTCAAATTATCTGTTTACATATATGTAATTCAGTTAAAAATAAAATCTGTTGACAGATATGTATTTAGAATATCGTTAGAAGATACAATTGTTTACAGATGTGTGTTTAGAACATTGGGACGAGCTCAAATTATCTGTTTACAGGTGTGTAATTTTATGAAAAATAAAATTATTTCTTGACAGATGTGTATTTATAATATTAGTGGAAGATAAAATTTTCTTTTGATAGATGTTCATTTAGTTTATTGTTAGAAAATAAAGTTATCTGTAGACAAATGTGCATTTAGAATATAGGTAGAAGGTAAAGTTGTCTGTTGATATGACTTTGTGATCAAATACTTCATTATTATTACATAATGTTGTCATTTTAATCCCTATAGGATATTTCACTGCAATTCCCTCTATGGGAGCTATTCGAACAAAAATTCAGGTTTGTTGAGTTTGTATGTTATTTCCATTGTACAGCCAAAAGGCATTTTTATATTTTATGTGTTGTTAAGTGTACCCTGTGATGATGACATCATACAAAGGTCATATTGAAATATAAATGATGTTGTGGTGAAGGGTCCAATAAAAATGAGTAAGGACCAATGAATTTACTATTGTGTATGAATTCAGATTTGTAGCCTTAAACAAATCCACTACATCATATCAACTGGTATTTATATTTTACAGCTTATAATGTAATTTCTGCAGATGGAGCTTTAATAATTGTAATGGATATTAGTTATGTTTCTTAAACATCATCTGTATTTTTACTTTAATAAAGGAAACTAAGGAATGTAGTGGAAACTAAGAACTTAAAAATAATTATTGACTAAAGTTTGTTTATAAGGCTGAACATTAGTTGTGTAATATTTATTTTCTGTTTTAAACTTTTCGAATCATGGTGTTAAAAGCTCTCAACTGAACATTGCTGACATGACTTATGTTTTATATTTTGAAACAACAGGACCATGTTAAGAGCTTGCAACCGAACATTTTATATGTGTTTATTATTTCTCTCATTTTAAAAGTTAATGGCCATGGTGTTAAGTATTTTCAACTAAATATTGCTATCTGAGTTGTTATTAAAGCTTTTCCTCTCCTTTTCATGGTGTCTACATTATAACCTATGTGATGTATTTGTAAATAATAACTAAGACTATTTATTATTAATTATTGTAGAGTTTTAGCAGGTCTTCTGGTAGAGATATTACATAATAATGTAATGGTTATTGAGGAACATCCAGTGATGACTATCTCTGATCACCAAACTCACCACTTCTTTACTTCTTCATCACCATGTAGCACTGTGGGTCTAATACCGAAGTTTTATTCACATATACTGCTTCACTTCCTACTCAGAACTGATGCTCTTCTCCTTATGCAACCAGTGGTCAAGTTCAGGCAGAATAATACAGTTAACATGTACTCAACAGTCAAGATCAGGCAGGATAATACAGTTAACATGTACTCAACAGTCAAGTTCAGGCAGAATAATGCAGTTAACATGTACTCAACAGTCAAGATCAGGAAGGATAATACAGTTAATATATACTCAACAGTCAAATCGGGCAGGATAATTTAGTTCATATGCACTCAACAGTCAAGTTCACACAGGATAATTTAGTTCCTGTTTACTCAACAGTCAAGTTCAGGCAGTATAATACAGTTAATATGCACTCAACAGTCAAGTTCAGGCAGAATAATACAGGTAATATGCACTCAACAGTCAAGTTCAGGCAGAATAATACAGGTAATATGTACTCAACAGTCATATTCAAGCAGGATACTACAGTTAATGTGTACTTAACAGTCAACTCCAGGAAGGATACTACAGTTAATATGTACTCAGCAATCATATTAAACCAGCATACTACAGTTAATATGCATTCAACAGTCAAATTTAGGTACAATACTGCAGTTAATATGTACTCAGTAGTGAATTTAAGGAACGATACTATAGTTAATATGTACTCAACAGTCAATGTCAAGCAGGATACTACAGTTAATATGTACTCAGTAGTCAACTTCAGGAAGAATACTACAGTTAACTTCAGGAAGAATACCACAGTAAATATGTACTCATCAGTCAGTGTCAGGCAAGATACTACAGTTAACATGTACTCAGTAGTCAACTTCAGGAAGAATACTACAGTAAATATGTACTCATCAGTCAGTGTCAGGCAGAATACTACAGTTAACATGTACTCAGTAGTCAACTTCAGGAAGAATTTTGCAGTTAATACATACTCAACAGTCAAGTCCAGGCAGGAAAATACATTTAATATCTACTCAACAGTCAGTGTTAGGCAGCATACAACAGTTAATATGTACTCAACAGTCAGAGTCAGGCAAGATACTACTATCAATTTGTAATCACTTGTCAAATTCAGGCACGATACTACAGGTAATATGTACTCAGTGGTAAGATTAGGGCAGGGTACTACAGTTAATATGTACTCAACAGTCAAGTTCACGTAAGATAATACAATTAGTATGTACTCAACAGTCATCTTCAGGCAAGATATTAGAGTTAATGTGTACTCAGCAGTCAAGTTCAGGCAGCATACTAGAATTAATATGTACTCAACAGTCAGTGTCAAGCATGATACTACAGTTAATATATACTCAGCAGTGTATTCCAGGCAATATACTACAGTCAATATGTATTCAACAGTTAAATTCACTAAGGGTACTACAGTTACTGTGTACTCAAACATCAAGTTCAGCAGGATACTACAATTACTATGTACTTAACATTCAACTTCAGGCAGAATATTACAGTTAATATGTACTTAATGGTCAACTTCAGTAAGGATACTACAGTTGATATGTGGTCAACAGTCAAGTCCTCGCAGGATACTACAGTTAATTCCAAACCCTCTCCAAGTCCTGTGAGATGTTTCCAGTGTCAGCGGTTCAGTCACTCAAAGACATCATGTCATGGTGACTTGATGTGTGATCATTGCAGTGGCAAGGACCATGATGGCTATGAATATGAAAGAGACCCTTAGTGCATCAATTGCAATGACTCTCACCCATCCTACTCTCGTTCTTGCCCTAAATGATTGGAAGAATAAGAGGTGCAACGTTTGAAAATGATTCAAAACCTTATTTATTCTGAAGCTCGCAAGTTGCTGTTCACCACTTCATCTTGGACATATGCTGCTGCACTTTGTTCCACTACTACAGTGGGAGTGCAGACGGATCTCTCTGTGCCTCCAAAATAATTGTTTTCAAAACAAATGAAAAGTCTTTTGACTTCCTTGGTAAAAAAAGGTTGATGAATCAACTTCAACAACCATCTCTGTCCTTTCCATAGATTCCAGCAAATCCCAAGATCCCCTTCCTTTGATTTTGGGTACAGGCATTTCCTTAAATACATCTTATCCCAACTCATGATGTAAAATGATCATTCGTTGATGTCCTTAGTCGCTGGAATCCTCTTCCAACAGCAAGATCTGCCCAATCAACCTAGGGCAGGATTCATGGAGGTTGATAGACCTCCCTCGAATAAAGACAGTAAAGAAAAAAGATGTGGTCATAAACAGAAGGGTTCTCCACCCGATTCACCTACACATAAATAAAAATGGCCACCTTGATATAATTGAACTGTCAAGGTTTACGTTCTAATTTGGATGACATTAAAACTGATTGCTTCTTACCATCCTCAATGTCTCTCCTTACAGGAAACATTTCTGAAACCTGCTGATACAGTCACCTTTCGGCAGTTTTCTTTGTACAGAAATGACAGGCTGTGTGATGGACGAGTGCATGGAGGGGTGGCACTGTTGGTTGATCAGCATATGCCCACCCTGTCCTTGCCACTCAACACACCCTTGGAGGCCGTAGCCATCCGTGTTTCTTTAGGTCGTACCATCACTGTTTGTTTTCTCTACCTGTCACCTGGAGAGACATATGATCAATTAGACCTTGATGCTTTTATTGAACAGTTGTAGTTTTCCTTTTTAATCCTGGGGGACTTGAATAGACATCATCCCCTCTGGGGAAGTACTGAAGTTGATAGGAGGGGTCGCTCTATGGAGCATATGCTCTTTGATCTCAATTTTTCTCTTTTCAATACTGGTTCTTCTACTTATTTTCATGCACCTAGTTAGTCTGTTAATGCTATTGACCTCTCAGTTGGCTCCCCTTCACTATTATTCAATTTTTCTTGGAGGGTTGATTATTATCCATGAGGCAGTGATCATTTTCCTATAATTTTGAGAGAAATTGGCTGTGGTCGATGCCACCCAAACCACGTGCCCCAATGGGGAAGCCGGCTCAAGTAAACTGGCCCTTTTTCACTGCTTTCACAGAACTTGATTCTGCCATTGTCTGTGAACCATCAATAGACGACTGTGTGGCAGCAGTAACTGACTGTATTATACAAGCAACTGCTCAGTGTATTCCTAAAACCTTGACACGTTTTCCACGATATCCTTGTTTGTGGTGGAATTTTGCCTGCCACATGGCAAGGAAGACTCAAAAACTGGCCAGAGATACTTTTCATAGGTATCCCATACTCTTGCACCGCATTGCTTTCTAGCAGGTCTGTACACCTGCTCGATGGGTAAGATGTGAAAGCCAGAAGGTATCTTGGTTTAAGTTCACAACCAGCATAACTTGACTATGGATCACTGGTCTATGGCTCTGCCATTCATCATTAAGGACTTCAGCTCTGCACTTCCCCAGTTCAGAGCTTTTATGTAGTCTCATGAACCTTCTTTGCATTTCTTCCATTTGCAACTGTTTTTACTATATGCTTTGAAACTTCATTTCTTAGGATAGCATCCCACCTTAGGTTGTGTTTTTTTTCCTCGGTGGGTCATACTTTTTCAGAATAAATGCTCCACCATTGCTCCTTTTGGCCTTTATATACAGGCACAATTAGATGTATTGGGTCTGTCCTTGGATAACATTGCTGTATACACTGGTCAGCCCATCCCACCATTGCTGCTTACAGTCCCCAAATGTGACCTATCTTTAAGTCATCAGAGAAACGTAGACACTCCTGATTGGAAATACTGTCTGCTATATGCTGAACATCTTTTGCACCATCCTTCCACTCCTATTTATACAGATGATTCAAAATCAGGTAACTGTATGGGCTCTGCCATGGTTTGTTGTGGTTCGGTGGTTGTGCACAGAATCCCCTCTACAGCTTCTGTGTTCGCTGCTGAATTGTATACCGTTTCTCTTGCTCTGGATCACATAGAAGCTAAGCAGTAGTCAAACTGCACTATCTAGACTGACTTGCTTAGTTCTCTACTGGCCCTGGAATCACTTCACATTAGTTCATATCCTGTTCTTGCCGATATTCAAAACCGACTGGCCCAATTATCTTTAACATCTACTTCTGTCCAGATTTTCTGTATACTGGGCTATGTTGGTATTTGTGGGAATGAGCTCACCAATACTGCATCTAAATCTATCTGCTCTGGCACTATCACCGCTGTGCCTGTTCCATACATGGACTATGGTCCTGTATTCATGGCTCGGGTCCGTGTCAGCTAGCAGTCAACTTGGAGTGAGCAACGTGACAACAAGCTCTTCCAAATGAAACTCTATGTTGGACTTTGGCCATCTTGCTTCTGTAAGGGTTGGAAAGAGGAAGTTGTTCTAACTAGACTATGTATTGGTCATATTTTCTTAACTCATCTTTCTCTTTTATTTGGAACTGATGCACTAATATGTAGTCTGCATAATACTCAGGTCACAATAAGCCACATTTTAATTTCTTCCTGTTGTTATGACTCTTAACGATGTCACCATTTTAAACATGTTCTGTCCCAAGGTTTGTTCATAACATTAGACATTGTTATTGGTGATTGTGACACTGTCGACCTTGGAAATGTTTTTAATTTTTTAAAGACCATCAATCTTTTAAATGCCATTTGAGGTTTTTAATTTATACGTTAGACCTTTTTTAATGTGATACCCTTTTAAGAATCAGAGTACATCTCGTTCAGTTTCAAATTAGAAAATGGCCGTAAAGTCAAATAACGCAAAACCAGGACTGGAAAGGCCAACTTCAGGTGACTAATGCTGCTTTTTGAACTACCTATTTGAACTACCCGTTAGTCATCCTGACAAGTTATTATTAAAATTTTGCTACAAGTCTTTTAAAATTTATATGGCAATTTTCAAAAAGTAAAGTAACAGCATCAAATACTTTGGAACCAGGACTGGAAAGGCTAACTTCAGGAGACTGATGGTGGTTTTTGTAATTACCTGTTAGTCTTCCTGGCGAGTTATGATAATTACAGTTATACTAGAGAAAGTCCTCTACAAATTGTATTACTGTAGTTTTTTCTCTTAACTCTATCGACTAGATGTAAACATTGGTTTTATGCTCTTTTTTTTTAACTTTAATATATTTTACCTTAATTTTCTTTTATAAATTTCCTAATTGTACTTTAATTTTAACTTTTTACTGGATGTTTGGTGCAGATAGCCTAGCTACTTTGTGCCATAAAACACCAAATCTGCCACCCAATGTGCAGGAAGGATAATAAGTTAATATATGTAAAACAGTCAAGTCAAGGCAGGATAATGCAGTTAATATGTACTCACAAACAAGTTTAGCAGGAAACTACAGTTAATATATACTCAACATTCAACTTCAGACAGAATACTACACTTAATATGCACTCAACTGTCAAATCAGGTAGGATAATTAAGTTAATATCTACTCAACAGTCAAGTCCAGGCTGGATAATTAAGTTAATATGCACTCAGCAGAAAAGTCCAGGCAGGACAATACAGTTAATAAGCACTCTACAGTCGATGTCATGCAGCATACTACAGTTAATATGCACTCAACAGTCTATCTCAGGCAGGATACTACTGTCAATTTGTAATCAGTTGACAACTTCAGACAGGATACTGCAGTTAGCATGCCCTCTACAGTCAACTTCAGGCACAATACTACAGTTAATATGTACTCACCATTAAACTTCAGACAGGATACTAGAGTTACTATGTACTCAACAGTCAACTTCAGGCACGATACTATAGTTAATTTGTACTCACCATTAAACTTCAGACAGAATACTATAATTATTATGTACTCAACAGTCTATTTCAGGCAGGATACTACAGTTAATATGTACTTAACACTCAAGTCCAGGAAGGATACTATAGTTAGTATGTAATCATTTGTCAAATTCAGGTAGGATACTACAGTTAATATGTACTCAGTTGTCAAATTCAGGGATAGTACTTCAGTTAATATGTACTTAACTGTTAATTCAAAGCAGGATACTAGAGTATGTTGAATATAGAGTATACATACAGTTAGTATGTACTCACCATTAAACTTCAGACAGGATACTAGAGTTACTATGTACTCAACAGTCAACTTCAGGCACGATACTATAGTTAATATGTGCTTAACTACAGTTAATATATGCTCAACAGTAGCGTCTAGGCAGGATACTATAGTTAATATGTACTTAACTACAGTTAATATATGCTCAACAGTAGCATCTAGGCAGGATACTATAGTTAATATGTACTCAACAGTCTATTTCAGGCAGGATACTACAGTTAATATGTACTTAACACTCAAGTCCAGGAAGGATACTATAGTTAGTATGTAATCATTTGTCAAATTCAGGTAGGATACTACAGTTAATATGTACTCAATTGTCAAAATCAGGGACAGTACTTCAGTTAATATGTACTTAACTGTTAATTCAAGGCAGGATACTACAGTTAGTATGTACTCAACAGTAATCTTGAGGCAGGATACTACAGTTAATATGCACTCAACAGTCATATTTCAGTTTCTCAGTTTTTAATTTGTTTGCTAATATTTGATTAGTTCTTCTCCAGAGCTGACATGTACATATTTCTATTTTTGCCTTTCTGAATACATAGCTAATATTTGATTAGTTCTTCTCCAGAGCTGACATGTGCATATTTCTATTTTTGCCTTTCTGAATACATAGCTAATATTTGATTAGTTCTTCTCCAGAGCTGACATGTACATATTTCTATTTCTGCCTTTCTAAATACATAGCTAATGTATGATTAGTTCTTCTCCAGAGCTGACATGTACATATTTCTATTTCTGCCTTTCTAAATACATAGCTAATGTATGATTAGTTCTTCTCCAGAGCTGACATGTACATATTTCTATTTTTGCCTTTCTGAATACATAGCTAATATTTGATTAGTTCTTCTCCAGAGCTGACATGTACATATTTCTATTTCTGCCTTTCTAAATACATAGCTAATGTATGATTAGTTCTTCTCCAGAGCTGACATGTACATATTTCTATTTTTACCTTTCTAAATACATACTAATGTATGATTAGTTCTTTTCCAGAGCTGATGTGTACATATTTCTATTTTTGCATTTCTAAATACATAGCTAATATTTGATCAGTTCAGGTCTGGTGTTGACTTTCAGATATTTCTATTTCTCACTTTCTAAATCTTTATCTACTGTTGGTGTTAGTTGATATCTAGGGTTGATATGTACATATTTCTGTTTCTCAGTTTCTAAATACGTATCTATTATTGGTAATAGTTCATCTCAATGGTTGATATATACACATTTCTGTTTCTCAGTTTCTTAATACCTTGCTAATGTTTGGTAAGTTCATCTCCAGTGTTGACATGTACATATTTCTATTTCTCAGTTTCTAAACACTTTGTTAATAATTTATTAGTTCATCTCCAGAGCTGACATGTACATATTTCTATTTTTGCCTTTCTAAATACTTTGCTAATATTTGGTTAGTTCATGTCCATGGTTTACTTTCACATATTTTTAATTCTCAGTTTCTGTAGATTTATCTATTGTTGGGGTCAATTCACCTCCAGGGTTGATATGTACATATTTCTATGTCTCAGTTTCTGAATACTGTCCCCATGTTTGGTTAGTTCATGTCCAGGGTTGACTTCCAGATATTTCTATTTCTCAGTTTCTAAATATTTATCTAGTACTGGTATTAGTTCATTTGTATGGTTGACATATACGTATTGCCACTTCTCAGTTTGTAAACACTTTGCTAATTTTTTTTGTTCATTTCCATTGTTGACTTGTACATATTTATGTTTCTCAGTTTCTAAATACTTATCTGTTATTGGTAATAGTTCATATTTACGGTTGATATGATATGTTTATGTTTCTCAGTTTCTAAATTTTTAACTAATATTTTGTTAGTTTTATCTCCAAGGTTGACATCTACATAATTCTCAATTTCTAAATACTTTGCTCATATTTGGTTAGTTCACATCCAGGGTTGATTTATTCATATCTATATTTCTTGGTTTCTAAATACTTTGCTAGTATTGCAGTTAGTTCATTTCCAGGGTTGACATGTACTTATTTCTATTTCTCAAATTTTAAATATTTTTCTGATATTTGGTTAGTTCATCTCCACATTAACGAGTACATTTTTATATTTCTCACTTTCTAAATACTTATCTAGAATTGGGGTTAGTTCATCTCCAGGGTTGACATGTACATATTTTTATTTTTCAGTTATAAATATTTATCCAGTTTTGGGATTAGTTCATTTCCAGGGTTAACATGTACATATTTCTTTTTCTCAGTCTCTAAATACTTTGCTAATAATTTGTTAGTTCATCTGCAAGGTTGACATGTACATATTTTTATTTTTCAGATATAAATATTTATCTAGTTTTGGGATTAGTTCATTTCCAGGGTTAACATGCACATATTTCTATTTCTCAGTCTCAAAATACTTTGCTAATGTTTGGTTAATTCATCTCCAGGTTCCACACATGAATATACTTAGATGTTAGTTTTGTATTATGTTTAATTCTATTACAATTTTGACTGTTTTTTTAGGAGTAGGATATAAAAAAAACACTTCAGTTTACAGGTAATGTTATTTTAGTATTGTCATTATCCATTCCACAGGTAAGAAAGTATTAATAAACTTTTAGTGAAATACTGAATGTGATATTGTTGGTAGTATGCATGTACATAATATTTTGCAGAATTCAAAAAGTACCATATTAGATACAACACGTGTGTCTTATTGTACTTTACACATCAGCCAAATTATTCTAGTATATTCATTATACCATTCTCTGTGTTTTGACTTGTTATCAAGTTATTAAATGTAATGAATGGTTGAAATTACTGTTTTTCTTATATTTATAACTTCCAGCATGCTAGTTACATTTTACATGTTTATGAATCATGTTTGTTGGTTGCATGATTGGTAATATTTTTTACCTACTGGTTCTCTTTTTGAATGTATTTGCTCTGAGAAAAGACTGCAGGCTTACTTTTAATGTTCATTTTAGTAAGATGCATGTTTTTGTATAGTATTTTAGATATTATCTTTGCTATTTTGGTTTCCCTTTTGTTCTGTATCCTCTAGATTGGTGTGTTGTATGTATGTCTTATATCCATGTCTCTTCAGTTAGAAGTCAAGCCAACAACAAATGAAGACACTTGAGGTATGTCATTAGATTTTATTTTTTGTCATTAATCATGAAAGTACTACGAGTAATGAATCTGGCTGGCTGTAATAAAATAGAGAAAAACTTCATGTTATTAATGTAAATGGAAATTTGAAAATGACCCAAAAGTCTGTTAAATTGAAAAACATTTAGGTTAAATACATTGGGACATTTGTCATTGTATTCTTATGAATATGTTATAATACTGAATATATACCTCTTGTCACCTCTGAAGACATCATATATTTTACAGAACATTATGAAAGTTTTCATACTAATGTAGTTAGTACTCTGTATAACATTATGAAATACAAAGTATCAAAATGTTATATTAAGGTGGTGAATGTTGGCTAATGTTTATTGAAGCTTTTATACCACTATAGTTTATACAAGTACTTTGTATGACATAAGTAACTATCTGATATTTATGGTATCCTGTTAAATTGGTGCATCTGGGTTAATGTTTGTGTAAGGTTCTATACCATGAGAGTTAATACAAGTGCTTTCTCAACATTATTAACTATCAGATATTTAAAGTATCCTGTTAAGATGGTGCATGCTGGTTAATGTTCATATAAATTCCTATACCACCATAGTTAATTCAGGTGTGACATTAGTAACTATCAGATATTTATGGTATCCCCTTAAGATGGTAAAGGTCTGTTAATATTTATGTAAGCATCTATACCACTGTAGTTAATACAAGTACTTTGTGTGATATTTAGTACCTATCAGATATTTATGGTATCCTGTTAAAATGTTGATTAATGTTTATCTATGTTCTATACCACTGTCGTTAATACAAGTACTTTGTGTGATATTTAGTAACTATCTCTTATTTATGGTGTCCTGTTAAGATGGTGCATGTTGGTTAATGTTTATGTAAGATTCTATACGACTATGGTTAAGAAAAGTATTTTGTATGACACTAGTAACTATCAGATATTTACAGTATGCTGTTGAGGTAGTGCATGTTGGTTAATGTTTATGTAAGCTTCTATACCACCGTGGTTAATGCAAGTACTTTTGTATGACATTAGTAACTATCAGATGTTTATTATATACTTTTAAGATGGTGCATATTGGTTAATGTTTATGTAAGCTTTTAACCACTATCATTAATACCAGCACTTTGTATGACATTAGTATTTATCAGATATTTATGGTATCCTGTTAAGATGCTGCATGTTGGGTAATGTTTATCTAAGTTCTATAGCACTATAGTTAATACAAGTACTTTGTATGACATTAATAACTGTCAGATATTTATGGTATCCTGTTAAGATGGTTCATGCTAGTTAATGTTTATCTGTGTTCTCTACCACCATATTTAATACAAGTAGTTTGTATGACTTTTGCAACTATCAGATATTGATGGTATCCTGTTAAGATGGTGCATGTTTGTTAATATTTATGCAAGCTTCTATACCACTGTCATTAAAACAAGTACCTTCTATGACATTTGTAACTACTCAATATTTATGGTATCCTTCAAGATAGTTGCACGTTGGTAAATGTTTATGTAAGCTTTTATACCACTATAGTTCGTACCAGTACTTTTTATGACTTTAGTAACTGTCAGATATTTATGGTATTCAGTTAAGATGGTAAAGGTTTGTTAATATTTATGTAAGTGTATACCACTGTAGTTAATGTTAGTGCTTTGTATGATATTTAGTAACTATAAGATATTTATGGTATCCTGTTAAAATGATGCATGTTGATTAATGTTTATGTAAGATTCTATACAACTATAGTTAATGCAAGTATTTTCTATGACATTAGTAACTATCAGATATTAATAGTATACTGTTAAGATGGAGCTTGTTGGTTGATGCTAATGTGAGCTTCTATACCAGAAAAGTTAATACAAGTACTTTGTATGGCATTAGCAACTGTGAAATATTTATGGTATCTTGTTGAGGTAGTGCATGTTGGTTAATGTTTATGTAAGCTTTTGTACCACTGTGGTTAATACAAGTACTTTTGTGTGACATTAGTAACTGTCAGATATTTATGGTATTCTTGTAACATGGTTTTATGTTCGTTAACGTTTATCTAAGTTCTATAACACTATAGTTAATACGAGTACTTTGTATGACATTAGTATCTATCAGATATTTATGGTATACTTTTAAGATGGTGCATGTTGGGTAATGTTTATCTAAGTTCTATAGCACTATAGTTAATACAAGTACTTTGTATGGCATTAGCAACTATCGGATATTGATGGTATCCTGTTAAGATGGTGCATGTTGGTTAAGATTTGTGTGAACTTCTATACCCTGTGGTTTATACAAGTACCTTGTTTGACATTAGCAACTATCAGATAGTTACGCTATCCTCTTAAGATGGTGCATGTTGGTTAATGTTTATGCAGGCTTCTATATCACTGTTGTTAATACAAGTACTTTATGTGACTTTAGCAACTATCAGATATTCATCTTATTCTTCTACGTTGGTGCATGATTGTTAATTTTTATGTAAGTTTCTATACCAGTATTGTTAATACAAGTACTTTGTATCAAATTTAGTAACTATCAGATATATATGGAATTCTGTTAAATTGTAGAATGTTGATTAATATTTATGTAGGTTTCTATACCACTATAGTTAATACAAGAACTTTGTATGACATTAGCAACTGTGAGATATTTCTGGTATCCTGCTAAAATGGTGCATGTTGACTAATGTTTATGTGAGCTTTTATACTACTGTGGTTAATACAGGTACTTTATATTACATTAGCAACTATCATATATTTATGGTATCCTGTTAATATGGTGTATGTTGATTTATATTTATGTAAGCTTTTATACCTCTGTAGATAATACACATTACTTTGTATGGCTTTAGCAACTATCAGATATATATGAAATCCTGTTAAGATAGTGCACATTGGCCTAAAGTAAATAAGGTTTCCAGTTTTATGAAAAGTGTTTCTATGGTGGAGTTGAATCAGTAAAGTGATGAAGTGTTAGTTTTGCTGGGAAGCTACAAGACATAGATTGTTGTGAATGAGCATGAATGGTGTCTTGTTATCTTGTGAGGTATCTTGTGGAAATGTTGTGCTATTAGCAAGTTAATATAATGTGTTTAATAAATATTGTTTCATTTTGGTTTCACCACAAAGAAGTATTTAGTTCTGGCCAACTCAAAGTATTTCACAAAAGCTATGATGCTGCACTAGTACAGCCCAATTTGTAACTCACCAGTTACAGTATACACTCAATTAGCTACATACTTATTACCAGTTATAGGTGTGCAGCCCAATTTGTAACTCACCAGTTACAGTATACACTCAATTAGCTACATACTTATTACCAGTTATAGGTGTACAGCCCAATTTGTAACTCACCAGTTACAGTATACACTCAATTAGCTACATACATTCCACCAGTTTGTAACTCACCAGTTACAGTATACACTCAATTAGCTACATACATTCCACCAGTTATAGGTGTACACCCCAGTTTGCAACTCACCAGTTACAGTATACACTCAATTAGCTACATACATTCCCTCAGTTATGCGTGTACAGCCCAGTTTGTAACTCAGCAGTTACAGTATACACTCAATTAGCCACATATATTGCACCAATTATAGGTGTATAGTCCAGTTTGTAAATCATCAGTTACAGTATACAGTAAAATAGCTACCTACATATCAACAGTTAACCTTAACTACCAGTAATCACCTCAGACAATGATGAGAGTGAGGTAACAATTTCTTTTAACATTCTACTACAGAGAATGTTGGGAGTGAGAGAAGATTAATACTAATATTCTCCTCAGACAGACGTGTAAGATAACATTAACTACCAATATTCTCCTCAGACAGTGGTGAGAGTGAGATAACATTATCTACCACTATTCTTCTTGGACAGTGGTGAGAGTGAGATAACATTAACTACCACTGTTCTCCTCGGACAGTGATGAGAGAGAGATAACATTATCTACCAGTATTATACTCAGACAGACGTGTGAGATAACATTAACTACTAACATTCTCCTCAGACAGTGGTGAAAGGGAAATAACATTAACTACTAATGTTCTGACATGCATGACATTGGCAAATAATATTGTTTAAGCCATGGTGAAAATAAGTTGATATTGGCTTATAGTATCATAAGAACATGATAAAAGTGTTCCTAGACCATGGTGAAAGTAAGGTGACACTGACTATTAGTATTTTTTAGACAATGCTGAAAGTAAGGTGACACTGAGTAACAGTATTCTTAGGCTAATGGTAGAAGTAAAGTGACATTGACTAATAATATTCTTAGGCTAGTGGTGGAAGTAAGTTGACATTAACTAAGAATATTCTTAAATCATGGTGAAAGTAAGATGATGTTAACTAATAGTAATCTTAGAACATGGTGAAAGTGAGGTAACATTAAATAATGATATTGTTAGACCATGGTGAAGGTAAGATGACATTGACAGATTGTATTGTTAGACCATAGTGAAAGTAAGATGATGTTGACTGATTTTATTGTTAGACCATCATGAAAGTATGATGATGTTGAGTGATTGCATTGTTAGACCATGGTGAAAGTAAATTGTCATTGATTAATTGTATTGTTAGACCATGGTGAAAGTAAGATGTCTTTAACTAATTGTATTGTTAGACCATGGTGAAAGTAAGATGTCATTGATTAATTGTATTGTTAGACCATGGTGAAAGTAAATTGTCAATGACTAATAGTATTGTTAGACCATGGTGAAATTAAGATGTCATTAACTGATAGTGTTGTTACACAATGGTGAAAGTAAGATGTCTTTGACTGATTGTATTGTTAGACCATGGTGAAAGTAAGATGTCATTGACTAATAATGTTGTTAGATCATATTTAAAGTAATATGATATTAACTAATAGTAATCTTAGAACGTGATGAAAGTAATATATCATTGACTAATTCTGTTGTTAAATCTTAGTAAAAGTAAGATGACATTAACTTTTTGTATTCTTAGACTTATGGTGAATATAAGATGACACTGAGTAATACTGTTGTTAAACCATGGTGAAAATAATATGATGTTAACTCATAGTAATCTTAGACCATGGTGAAAGTAAGGTGATATTAAATAATGATATTGTTAGACCATGGTGAAGGTAAAATGACATTAACTCATGGTATTAATATATATATATGGTGAATGTAAGGTGACACTGAATAACAGTATTCTTAAGCCATGGTGAAATTAAGATGGCATTAACTAATGTTATTAATATATGCAGTAAATCCTGCCTAAACTGAAAATATCAAAATATAAGAGAAATCTTATAAAAGGCTGTCTATATGGTGGAACCTGCATAAGATGGATGGAAAACTATCTTTTAAATATTAATTTAATGTTTACTTAATAATTTCTTTAAATATTAATAAACACTTAATTAATTAATAATTTGTTTAAATATTAATAAATTCTCAGACATTTTTCTAGAGTAAGTATTGGTTAAATCTTGTTTTTTTTTGCTGTCATTGTTCTGGAGGTCACTATTCAAAGGAATGAGTGACTGTACTTTTGGTTGCATTTGCTGATGGAAAACTAGAGAAATCATTGGTAATAGGTAAAAGTTTAAAATCTGTGCTGTTTCAAAAATTTAAGGAAGGATCAACTTCCTGTAGAATGGAAAGTGATTAATAAAGCATGGATGACAAGTGCTATATTAGAGGAATTTTTCAACAAATTAAAAGAATGGAACAAGAAATAGGAATATTTTACTTTTCCTAGATAACGGAACTTGTCTTCCAAAAGTTCAACTTTCAAATATTTATTTAGTCTTTCTATTTCCATGTACAACATTAGTTCTATAGCCACTAGATAGTGGAATTATACAGTGTATAAAATTGAAATACAGAAAATTGATGCTTCAGCATATTTTTGCAAACATGGACGACTGTAGGAGAGCATCTGAAATGACCATGAAAATTGACGTGGTAGATGCAATTGCATTTTTAAGTCATTTTATCCAATGCGTAAAAGATGAATGCATAATAAAGTGCTTTCGAAACTGGATTTGTTCTTGATAATGGAGGAGATTGGGGAGAAGTTGTTTGTTATGATGATTTTAGTGAAATTCAAACCCTGATTGAGAAGATTGATGCAGATTATGCTGTGAATACGGAAGGTTTTGTGAACGTAGACAAGAATATTTTAACAGAAATTGATGAAATTGACTTAAAATCTATAATACAATCACAAGATGGTAACAGTGTGAAAGATTCAGAAAGAGAACAGAATGGAAAATATAGTGAGAAAATAGAAATTCCTACTTCATCACAAGTATAAGTTATATTAACAGAATCAAATTGTATGAAAAAATAAAGGAGGAAAATTAACTTCATGTAAAGGAGGTAGAATTGGCATTCTCTTTTAACCTCATGAGAAAGTCCATTAAAAAATGGAACAGTTGAAATTGGACAATTTTTTCAAATAAATTTGGTTAAGATTTTGTGTACTTATGTATATTTTGAATGTTTATTTTTGTTCTTATTCTAATAAATATAGTATAAAGAGTATAACTTTATTCACAAATGTCTTACTTCCCTTCAGTCAAGCAAGTATAACATTCTGCTTAAAAATTATATATAATTAAGGATATGCACGTTCACTGTCTAAACTGGAAAACGTGCTTAAGCTGGAAATTTTTTTCAGGCCCATCCGATTCCACCTTAGACAGGTTTTACTGTATGTGCTGAATGTAAGATGACACTGAGTAACAGTATTCTTAATCAATGGTGAAATTAAGATGGCATTAACTCAGGGTACTAATATACATGTGGTGAATGTAAGATGACACTGAGTAGCAGTATTCTCAGGCCATGGTGAAGGTAAGATGGCATTAACTAATGGTACTAATATACATGTGGTGAATGTAAGATGACACTGAGTAACAGTATTCTCAGGCCATGGTGAAATTAAGGTGACATTGACTAATAGTATTATTCATAGACAGTATTAAAGTATGCTATACACCATTAATGTATGGACTTATTTGAAATTAGCCCTTATTTTCTGTGTAAAACAGTTTCTGGTAATATAATGCTATATGTTATCTATTCAGTTTATGAGTACACAAAACTTTGTTTTGAAATATTGTGGCAATGAATGGCTTATCAGCTACATCTATACTGCATATGTACATATTACAGGAGCGTGAAAGTCTTGAGCAGACCCATGGTACTTGAAGGGGAGAAGCTATTTGAATGGACAAATTTTTACATGGATGTCATGGTAAATATTTTTGTCATCAGTAGGTAAATGTACATGAGAAATTGTATGTATGGATGGATTAATTAAATGTTATGAAGGAGTGGCTTACTTTACAACTTTGTGTCTTTTTTCAAGGTGTTTTGGTTTAGCAATGCTAAGCTTACCTTTGGCATGTGATTCTTGCTGACAGTCAGTATTTCTTTGTTTTTATGTACAAAAATCATTAAGCTTATGAAGTTAACTTTTAACCTATTTTTTTCTTGTGAAGTTATATGTCTTCACTACTTAACTATTGTGTCATAGGAACATATTTTTGCACTCGTTGTTATAAGGCTGAGAACCGAGGACAGTCAGCTCCAACTAGCTACATAGATACTGTAGCTTATATGCCATCCCTGTAGTTAGTCAGTTAGTACAACAGTTGTAAGATGTTACTTGTATGGTAGAGCTGAATTAGTTACTAAGAAGATTAACCTGAGGTAAATGATCTCATTTCTTCTATCAGTGAAAATAGACATTATAAAAAAAAGTAAGTTTCACATTCATTAATTTATCTGGTGCATTGTGTTTGACTGAGATACATATCCTTTATTAGCTATCACAACTCTTGCAGTTTACTTAAAACGAACATGTTGGCAAGTATATTGTTTAAGATAGTGTCCACTCTTTAGTTTGAGAATGTTATGTTCAACATTACTATTAGAGAAATGCCCTGTCTTTAGATTCCAGATGCTGTAGTCATTGTTATTTTGAGAGAAGTATCATGTCTTTAGATTCCAGATGCTGTAGTCATTGTTATTTTTAGAGAAGTGTCCTGTCTTTAGATTCCAGATGCTGTAGTCATTGTTATTTTCAGAGAAGTGTCCTGTCTTTAGATTCCAATGCTGTAGTCATTTTTATTTTCAGAGAAGTGTCCTATCTTTAGATTTCAGATGCTGTTGTTGAAGATGCATCTTCAGTCTTAACATACAAATCTTATAATTAACATTAATGTTAAAAAAGTTCATTTTGTGCTATTGAGGGAAATAGTGTTTCATTTAATTTATCTTTCTTTTATGTTGTTATTTACAGAGTGATAGAATGTTGACCACTGTCACACTTCCTGTATATAACAATACCTTCAATGGAGTAAGTTCATATTTTGTTCTTTTTAATTCATAAAAGTTATACTAGAACATTAAATTATGTAAATATGAAATATGTTTCCCAGCTCACATTTATTTAAAAAAAAAGCAAAGATAGGTGTACCCTAAGAAGCAGGGTATTGTAAGCTGGTTTACCATAACCAAACTCAATACTTAAGTAGAGAAGTTCTGTATACATTCACTACAAGTCTTAATAAGTTGTAAATTATCAAGAGTTTTAATTAGACAACTGCATTGATATAGAATATAAACCATCAGAAGTTATGAGACTTAGGAACACATCATTTCATGATACTTTTAGACGTCACCTAAGTGTGAATGTTCCTGTAATACCTTAATTATATTACTGTACACCTGGCCTCACCTAATGGAACAAATTCTCTTGCTTCACTCAGTGAAATAAACTTTTAATTTTCTTCCTGTTCCTTTAATAAGGGCCCTTCGGTGTGGATTCCTGTACGTGGTGAGGGGACCTCCCAGGGAAGGTTCTGTTCTATCTGATTACCTTCTCTGGGATCTAAACATCCATCCACATGTTTGCCGTGCGCGGCGACCCTTGAAGGGGAGGAGAGGATCCTGGTGGTTGAGGGCTCCAACCCTAACACACCACTTTGGCCTCAAATTCCTGTAGACGGGCGGCCTTTGGGTGGCCCCCCTTGGGTCAATCGGCTGGTCCACTTGGGCTAGAGTCAACCAAGTACCAGTGTTGGAAGTTCTCAATGGGTGTTGTGGACACTGTGCCTGATGCTGGTGTTTGGGTATAGTACTCACGAAACCCTGGCGTTGCTGCATTGTCCTTGCATGACTTTGTAGTGCGTCCCCTTGTAGGGCTCCATGGTGGGTGGGGTCAATGGTTACCGAAACTTTTTCTTTTTCCTATGGATCCTCCAAAAAATATAAATAAAATTGTAAAAAAACAGTCAATGGGTAAGCGACCACGTCTTGAATACTCAGAACAGCAATCTTCAACATCAGTAACACACGTACCTCATTTTCTTATATTACATTCTCTTTCAGAAAAACCTTTAGGGCAAATGTCACCTTTTTTTATTCAACAGGGACTAGAGGGACTTGCTGGCTCTCCAAAGTCAGTAAAGAAACTTCGATCTGGTGACATATTGGTTGAAACATCCACATCCCAACACAGTGAACTCCTCTTGAATTCAAAGGCAATTGGGGATATACCTATTGAGGTTACACCCCATGCTACCTTGAATTCTTCACGAGGAGTTATTGTTGAAAGGGATTTGAAGAACGTTCCCGAGTCAGAGATTCTCGCTGGTCTCTCCACTCAAGGAGTTTCTGCAGTGAGGTGCATCTCCACTCGCAAAGATGGAGTTACACTGCCAACAAATACCCTCGTTTTAACATTTACTTCACCACGTGCACCTGCCACCATCAAGGCAGGTTATCTCATTGCAGGGTTCGCCATACATACCAAACCCTCTTGATGTTTCCAATGTCAGAGATTCGGCCACTCAAAGACATCTTGTCGTGGTTCCCTGACATGTGCTCGTTGTGGAGGCAAGGACCATGATGCCTATGACTGTGACATGAACCCACGTTGCGTAAACTGCAATGGTTCTCACCCCTCTTACTTTCATTCCTGCCCAAAATGGTTGGAGGAAAAAGAGGTGCAGCGTTTGAAAACGACACATAACATTAGTTATCCTGAGGCTCGGAAATTGCTGTCCACAACTCCATCTCGGACATATGCTGCTGCACTTCATTCCACAACTACAGTGGGAGTGCAGACAGATCTCTCTGTGTCTCCAAGAGAATCGTTTTCAAAACAAATGAAAAGCCTTTTGACCTCCGTGGTTAAAAAGGTTGATGAATCGACTTCCACACCCATCTCTGTTTCTCCCATACCTTCCAACAAACCTCAAGATCCACGTCCTTCAGTTTCAAATACAGTCATTTCTTCTGATACATCTTTTTCAAGACAAAACAATTATTCGTTCACGTTCTCAGTCACTGGATTCCCCTTCCAATAACAAAAACCTGCCCACCCGACCCAGAGCAGGATCCATGGAGGTTGATAGACCTCCTCCGACTAAAGACAGTAAAGAAAAAAGACGTGGTCATAAACCGAAGGGTTCTCCAGCCACTTCACCTACCCGTTCTTAAAAATGGCCACCTTGATACAATGGAACTGTCGAGGTTTACATTCTAATCTGGATGATATCAAAACGCTGATTGCTTCCTACCATCCTGTTTGTCTTTCTTTACAAGAAACATTTCTCAAAACTGCTGATACTGTCTCCATTCGGCAGTTTTCTCTGTACAGAAATGACAGGTTGTGTGATGGTCGAGTACATGGAGGGTGGCACTGTTGGTTGATCAACACGTGCCCACCCTGTCTTTGTCACTCAACACACCCTTGGAGGCTGTAGCCATCCATGTTTCCTTGGGTCATACCATCACTGTTTGTTCTCTGTACCTGTCCCCTGGAGAGACATATGATCAATCAGATCTTGATGCTCTCGTTGAACAGTTGCCATCTCCATTTCTAATCCTAGGGATTTTAATGGACATTAAAATTCTGGGAAGTGCTATTATTGATGGGAGGGGCCGATCTGTAGAGCGGATGCTCTCTGATCACAATCTTTCTCTTTTCAATACTGGTTCTTCCACTTTCTTTCATGCACCTAGTCAGTTCTTTACCGCTATTGATCTCTCAGTTTGCTCCCCTTCATTATTCTCCCATTTTTCATGGAGGGTAATCCACTAGGCAGTGATCATTTTCCGATCCTTTTGAGAGAGACTGGCGTGGTCGATGCCACCCTACCCGCGTGCCCGGTGGAAGCTGGATCAGGCAGACTGGTCCACTTTCACTGCTCTCGCAGAACTTGATCCTGCCATCGTAAATCAGCCATCAATAGACGACTGTGTAGCAGCGGTAACTGACTGTATTACACATGCAGCTGCTCAGTGTATTCCTAAAACCTCGACATGTTTTCCACGATATTCTCGTCCGTGGTGAAATCCTGCTTGCCACTTAGCACGGAAGGCTCAAAAGCGGGCCTGGGATACTTTTCGTAGATATCCCACACTTTCAAACCGGGTTGCTTTCCAACGGGCCCGTGCACATGCTAGGTGGGTAAGACGTCAAAGCCAGAAGGAATCTTGGATTAAGTTCACAACCAGCATATCTTCTACCACCAGTTCCAAGATCATATGGGACAGGATTCAAAAGGTTAATGGGCACTACAATTCTGTCCTTCTCTCGATCTTACTCTCTGATGGTCAGGAGGTGACTGATGTTCGGAACATCGCTAACACTCTAGGTGAAAGCTTTTGCCGGGTATCTAACACTTCTGCTTGTTCCTCTACCTTCCTGGCCATCAAGACTTGGGCAGAGCGATCACCTCTTTCCTTTCGAACTGACTGTTTCTTTGACTATAATTGTCCCTTTACCCTGGTGGAACTAAAAATGGCCCTTCATCGGTCTGCCAGTACGTCTGTTGGACCTGATGATATTCATTATGACATGCCGCACCATCTATCTCCTGCTTCTCTTGATGTCCTTCTGATTGTTTTCAACCGGATCTGGCAGGAGAATGTTTTTCCTGATGCCTGGTGCCAGGCTATTATTTTACCTTTCTCTAAGCCAGGAAAAGATCCCAAGATTCCTT
The DNA here is from genome assembly GCF_004210375.1 of Tachypleus tridentatus. Taxonomy (NCBI): domain Eukaryota; kingdom Metazoa; phylum Arthropoda; class Merostomata; order Xiphosura; family Limulidae; genus Tachypleus; species Tachypleus tridentatus. The sequence continues at coordinate 24,698,948 of NW_027467777.1, forward strand.
CAAACTACCATCCAATTGCTTTGACGAGCTGTCTCTGTAAGACATTAGAAAGGATGGTTAATGCTCGTCTTGTTTGGTTCCTTGAATCAAACAACCTCCTCTCGCCCACCCAGTGTGGGTTCCGTCGACAGCACTCCACCACAGACCACCTAATTCATCTTGAAACATCTATCAGAGAAGCCTTTCTCAACTGCCAACATCTTGTATCAATATTCTTTGACATAGAGAAGGCTTACGACACAACATGGAGGTATGGCGTTTTGTGAGACTTCCATACATATGGGTTACGTAGCCATCTACCTATGTTTATTAAAAAATTTTTAATGGACAGGAGATTCCAAGTTTGTGTGGGTTCGACACTTTCCCGTTCTTTTGTACATGAACTTGGAGTCCCTCAAGGATGTGTACTGAGTGTTACACTCTTCAGTATAAAGACAAATGCCATCACTGAACAACTCCCTCTCACTGTTGCGAATGGGCTGTATGTCGACGACTTTCACATCTCATGTCAGTCGTCAAACATGAGATGTATTGAGCGGCAACTACAAACTGCCCTCAATTGTGTACGGAAGTGGACTCTGGCGAACGGCTTTAATTTCTCTCTCTCCAAAACTGTATGCATGCACTTTTGCCGTCGACGGGGTATTCACCCTGATCCTGAACTTCATATCGGTGAAGTTTTGCTGCCAGTGGTCCCGGAGACCAAGTTCTTGGGGCTTATCTTTGATCGTAAACTGATTTTATACCGCACTTAAAGCAGCTTCGGTCAAATGCACAAGAGCACTGAACATCCTCCGTGTTCTCTCTTCTACCAGTTGGGGGGCAGATCGCTGTTCAATGTTAAAGGTATATCATGCTCTTATTAGATTGAAACTCGATTATGGATCAATGGTCTATGGCTCTGCCAGACCCCGCCTTAAAGATGCTGGACCCCATTCATCACCAAGGACTTGACTCTGCACTGGGGCTTTCCGTACCTCTCCAGTTCAAAGTATATACATTGAATCTCATGAACCTTCTCTACACCTTCGCGGTTTGCAACTATCTTTACAATATACTTCAAAACTTCATTCCTTACCAAAGCATCCCACCTGGAAATGTGTTTTCCTTCCTCGGTGGGCAGTACTTTTTCAGAACAGACGATCTGTCATTGCTCCGTTTGGCCTTCGTGCATCCGGCGTAATTGGATGAATTGGGTCTGTCCTTGGACAACATTGCAGATTCCACAGGTTGGCCCATCCCACCATGGCTTATTACAGCCCCCAAATGTGACCCTTCTTTCAGTCACCTAAAAAAGGCAGATACTCCAGATTGGCAGATACTCATTGTTACAATTTTGCTATGTATCTTTTAAAACTTCTCTTCTTTTACATTTTGATACTGGTTGCTATGGCACATAACCCCGAACCAGTACTGGAAAGACCAACTTCAGGTGACTGACGGTGGTTCTTGAACTTACCTGTTAGTCTTCCTGGCGGGTTATGATCATTACCTTTTTTCTAGAGTAAATACCTTACAACTTCTTATACTCTGCCTTCTATCTTAACATTGTAGACTAGGTGTCAACATTGGTTTTATACTTTTTTGTTTTACCTTCATTTCCATTTATGTCTATTACTACATTTATTTATTTATTTATTTTTACATTTTTACCGAATGTCTGGTGCAGATAGCCTCGCTGCTTTGTGCCATAAAACACTAAATCAATCAATCAATCAATCAACCTTTAATAAGGGATATTTATTAAGGTTAAGGTCAGAGGTCAAACCACATAAAAAATCTTTGTCATGTTTATTTTTCTAGTAGCTTGTGCCTTTCTTATTTTGAAGCATTGTTTTCAGAATATTTTACATAAATATATATATAAATGTATATCAGTGTCCTTTACAGTTTTATATTTCTTTATGAATATCATTGTTTACTCACAAAATAAATTTCCTGTAAGTATAAACATGTTTAAGACAGAGACATGTTTTAAACTTTTTTGTTTAACATTGTTTTTTTTAGATTGAATATTTTACATAAATAAAAATAAGATATTAAGCTTTATCCAGTTATAATAATTTTTTACCCATGTTGGTCAACCAGAAGAATCAGTCCATAGTAGGTGTGATGGGTGTTGATGTTACTGATGAGGAGCTGAGGAAGATGGAACCTAGTGCTCAGGTTAGCTTTCAGTTAGATTAGACTTAAAATATTGTCAATGAAAAAGGACTAACAAAGTGTGTGATGAAACTTGAATAATGTGTTTAAACTGCATTAGTTTTCTGAAATGTTGGCAATCAACACTTGCTAATTTATATTTGCTGTTTTAGTTGGGTCCTGGAGGATATTCTTTTTGTACAGATCATGATGGTTACATAGTCTTCCATCCTGGCCTACCAACACAAGTAAGTGTTGTTACAGATTTTTTATTCTACCAACACAAGTAAGTGTCGTTACGGATGTTTTCATTCTACCACACAAGTAAGTGTTGTTACGGATGTTTTCATCCTACCAACACAAGTAAGTGTTGTTATGGATGTAAACATCCTACCAACACAAGTAAGTGTTCTTACGGATGTTTTCATCCTACCAACACACGTCAGTGTTCTTACGGATGTTTCCATCCTACCAACACAAGTCAGTGTTGTTACGGATTTAAACATCCTACCAACACAAGTAAGTGTTGTTACGGATGTTTTCATCCTACCACACAAGTAAGTGTTGTTACAGATGTTTTCATCTTACCAACACAAGTCAGTGTTGTTACAGATGTTTTCATCTTACCAACACAAGTCAGTGTTGTTACAGATGTTTTCATCCTACCAACACCAGTCAGTGTTATTACAGATGTTTTCATTCCACTTCTTTTTTTTCATATATTTACAGTATGTTTCTCTTTCCTTTTTATCTGTCTACCATATATGTTTCTATGTCCTTTTGTCTGTTTATTATGTGTTTCTATTGTCCTTTCTTTATGTACTATTCATGTTTCTTCGTCCTTTTGTCTGTGTATCATACATATTTCTCTTTTATGTTGTCTATATAAACATATATGTTGCTCCATCTATTAGTTCTCTGTCCCACTTACACATTTTTCTCTGTTTTACTATCAGTTTTTGACTTCTGTTCTTCAATCTATTAGTTTCTCTGTCAAACCTACACATTTTTCTCAGTTTCACTATTAATTTCTGATGTATGGCCATCCATCCATTAGTTTCTATGTCCTACTTAAACGTTTTTCTCAGTTTCACTGTCAGTTTCTGACGTCTGGACATCCATCCATTAGTTTCACTGTCAGTTTCTGACGTCTGGACATCCATCCGTTAGTTTCACTGTCAGTTTCTGACGTCTGGACATCCATCCATTAGTTTCACTGTCAGTTTCTGACGTCTGGACATCCATCCATTAGTTTCACTGTCAGTTTCTGACGTCTGGACATCCATCCATTAGTTTCATTGTCAGTTTCTGACATCTGGACATCCATCCATTAGTTTCATTGTCAGTTTCTGACATCTGGACATCCATCCATTAGTTTCATTGTCAGTTTCTGATGTCTGGACATCCATCCATTAGTTTCACTGTCAGTTTCTGATGTCTGGACATCCATCCATTAGTTTCACTGTCAGTTTCTGACATCTGGACATCCATCTATTAATTTCTCTCTTCCCTATCTGGTTGTCAAAATTCTTCTTCTTTACTAGCTATTCATTTAACTGTTTAAACTGGCTCATTTGGTCATGTCATTCCAATGTAACCTTTATTTGTTGCTTTGTTTTTATAGCATGACAGATGCTGTTTGTAAAGTTTTTGAGATATTAGAAACTGTTATTTATAAGTAGGTTATGAAAATACTTGATTTTTAAAGAACAACAACTTAGAACTGAGTATTCATTAATCTTCTGATAAGAAGCAGAACTAAGTTTTTATATCAAATTAGTTGACAAGTTCTCTTAAAAGATGCTAGTTCTCCTTATATGTGAATAATGAGATCCAACACTATGAAACAAATAACTGACAAGCAGCCTAGAACATAACTCTTTCTGTGATGTATTATTGAATTTGTAGGAATAATTTTCAACTTTTCTATATTTAATTTTAGGTTGATTATCTGGATGATCCTCCACATTATGATTTAACTGATGTGGAAATTAATAACAAAGATATTATTGAGGTAAATTAATAACTAAGATATTATTGAGATTAATTAATAACAGATATTATTGTGATAAATTAATAACAAAGATATTATTGAGGTAAGTGAATCACAAAGATATTATTTTGGTAAATTAACAGAAAATATATTGAGGTAAATTAATAAAAATATTATTGTGGTGGTTAATAACAAGGATATTATTGTGGTAAATTAATAACAAGGATATTATTGAGGTAAGTTAATCACAAATCACCCACGTGTTTGCCGTTTGTAGTGAGTTGTTAAGAGGAGGAAAGGATCGTGGTGGTTGAAGGGTCCAATCGTAACACACCACTTTGGCCTTGAATTCCTGGAGAAGTGCAGCATTAGGGTGGTCCACGTGAGTGCCAGTCGGCTGGTTCACTTGGAATATGGTTAACCAAGTACTAGTGTTGGATGTTCTTTACAGGTGTTGTGGACATTGTATCTGATGCTGGTGTTTAGATATAATGTTGACAAAAACCATGGTGTTGCTGCAGTGTCCTTGTTTGGCATTCTAGTACATCACCTCATAGGGATCTATAATGGTGGGGTCAATTGGTGGCAAAACATTCCCTTTTTATTATCAATCCTCCAAATAGAAATTTAAATAAAATAGTGAAAAAACAGTTCATAAGTAAACAACCACATCATGAAGATTCTGAGTAACAGTCTTCAACATCTGTAACACCTTTACCTCATTTTCTTACATTACATTCTCTTTCAGACAGACCTTTAGGGCAAATGTCTTCCTTTTTTATTCAGAAGGGACTAGAGGCAGTAAAGAAGCTTCGATCTGGTGACATGTTGGTGGAAACATCCACATCTCAACACAGTGAACTCATTTTGCATTCAAAGGCGATTTGGAGATATATCTGTTGAGGTTACATCTAATGCTACTTTGAATTTGTCACGAGGAGTTATTGTTGAGAGCAATTTGAAGAACATCCCCAGGTGGAGATTCTCTGTGGTTTCTCTAATTAAGGAGTTTTGCAGTGAGGCATATCTTCATTTGCAAAGATGGAATTATGATGTTAACCAATGTCCTCATTTTAACATTTACCTCACCACTTGCCACCATCAAGGCAGACTATCTTAATAGTAAGGTACAGCCATGCATTCCAAACCCTCCCAGATATTTCCAGTGTGAGTAGTTCTGTCACTCAAAGACATTGTGTCATTGTTCCTTGACATGTGCTCTTTGCGGTGGCAAGGACCAAGATGCCTACGAGTGTGAAATGGACCCTCAGTGCATCAGTTATAATGGTTCTCACCCATCCTACTTTTCTTCTTGTCCTAAACGGTTGGTAGAAAAAGAGGTGCAGCATTTGACAATGATTCAAAACATCACTTACCCTGAGGCTCAAAAGTTGCTGTCCACCACTTCATCTCAAACACATGCTGCTGTATATTGTTCCACTACTACAGTGGGAATACAGACAGATCTCTCTGTTCTCAAACCAAATGAAAAGTCTTTTGACTTCTATGGTTAAAACAATTGATGAATCAACTTCATCACCGATCTCTGTTCCTAACACACATTTCAGCAAACCCTGAGATCCAGTTCCTTTGGTTCTGGGTACAGGCATTTCCTCTGATACATCTTCTTCTCCCGCCTCAAAATGCAAAATGATCATCCGTTCGTGTCCTCAGTCTCTGGAATCCTTTTCCAACAACAAAGATCTGACAAATCGACCCAGGTCAGGATCCATGGAGGTCGACAGACCTCTATCAAATAAAGAAAAAAGATGTGGTTGTAAAAAGAAAGGCTCTCCACCCAATTCACCTATATGTAAATAAAAATGACCACCTTGCTACAATGGAACTGTCAAGGCTTACATTCTAATCTGAATGACACCAAAGCACTGATTGCTTCCTTCATTCCTGTATGTCTCTTCTTAAAGGAAACATTTCTGAAACCTGCCGATACAGCCACATTTCGGCACTTTTCTTTGTACAGAAATGGCAGGCTGTGTGATGGACGAGTGCATGGAGGGGTGGCACTGTTGGCATGTGCTTACCTTGTCTGCCACTCTTGGAGGCCGTGTTTTCTTTGGTCATACCATCATTGTTTGTTCTCTCTGCCCGTCTCCTGAAGAGACCCATGATCAATCAGATTTTGATGCTTTCATTGAACAGGTGCCATCTCCCTTTTTAATCCTGGGAGACTTTAATGTACATATCCCCTCTCTGGAGGTACTGATGTTGATGGGAGAGGTCGCTCCATAGAGCGTATGCTCTCAGATGCTGGTTCTTTTACTTATTTCCATGCACCTAGTCAGTCCTTTACTGCTACTGATCTCTCAGTTTGCTCTGCTTCATTATTCTCCCACATTTCACGGAGGCTTAACAATAACCCACGAAGCAGTGATCATTTTTCTGTAATTTTCAGAGAGATTGCCCATGGTCGATGCCATCTAATCTGCGTGCCCCAGTAAAAACTAGATCAAGCCAACTGGCCCTCTTTCACTGCTCTTGTAGAACTTGATCCTACTGTTGTCTTTAAGCCGTATATAAACGACTGTGTGGCAGCAGTAACTGACTATATTATACAGGCAGCTGCTCAATTATTCCTAAAACCTCAACACGTTTTCCACGATATCCTCATCCTTGGTGGAATCCTGCTTGCCAAATGGCACAGAAAGCTCAAAAACGAGCCTGGGATACTTTTTGTAGGTATCCCACACAACTTGCATCTCATCACTTTCCAGCAGGCCTGTGCACATGCTCAGTAAGTAAGATGTCAAAGTCAGAAGGAATCTTGGGTTAAGTTCACAACCAGCATATCTTCTATCACCAGTTCCAAAGTCATATGGGACAAGATTCGAAAAGTCAGTGGGCAATATAATTTTGTCCCTCTCCAGATCTTGCTCTCTGATGGTCAGGAAGTCGCTGATACCTGGAGCATCACAGGTACTCTAGGTTAAAGCTTTTGCTGGGTATCTAAAACTTCTATTTCATCCTCCACCTTCTTAGTAATCAAGACTCGGGCAGAGTAGCCACCTATTTCCTTTAGAACTGATTGTCTCTATGACTATAATCATCCCTTTACACTGGAGGAACTCAAATTGGCCCTTCTTTGGTCTGGCAGTACATCTGTTGGACCTGATGATGTACACTATGAGATGCTGAATGACACCTATCTCCTGCTTCTCTTCTGCTTGTTTTTATCAGGATCTGGCAGGAGAATGTTTTTTCTGATGCCTGGTTCTGGGCTATTGTCCAACTTCCTCTAAGCTTGGAAGGATCCCAAGGTGCCTCCAAACAACCATTCCAGTTGCTTTGATGAGCTATCTCTGTAAGACCTTAGAGAGGATGGTTAATGCTCATTTTGTTTGGTTTTTCAAATCAAACAACCTCCTCTCATCCAGCCAGTGTGGGTTCCGATGACAGCATTCCACCATGGATCACCTAATTCAACTTGAAACATCAATCAGTGAGGTTTTTCTTTCTCAAACGACAACATCTTGTATCAGTATTCTTTGATATTGGTGAGTTATGATAATTGCAAATTTGCTACAGAAAGCACTTTACAACTTCTACTACTGTAGTTTTTCTCTTACTACTGTAAAGTAGATATAAAGATTGGATTTAATGCTATTCATGTTTTTAATTCAAAAATTAAACTTTGTTTTGTTTTACTTTAATTTCCTTTCATGAATTTTAATAATTTTACTTTAATTTTAACTTTTTACCAGATGTTTGACACAGATAGCCTAGTTGGTTTGTGCTATAAAACACCAAACCAACCAACCATAATCTCAAAGATATTGTTGTAAATTAATAACAAAGATATTATTGAGGTAAGTTAATCACAAGGATATAATTGTGGTAAATTAACAACAAAGATATTATTGAGGTAAGTTAATCACAAAGATATTATTGAGGTAAATTAACAAGAAAGATATTATTAACATAAAATAATAACAAAGATATTATGAGGTAAGTTAACAAAACATATATTAAGGTAAATTAATAATAAAGATATTATGAGGTAATTAAGAGTAAAGATGTTATTGAAGTAGATTAGTAACAAAGAATTTATTGATGTGAATTAATAACAAACAATTTATTATGATAAATTAAATAATTTATTGTGGTTAATTAACAACAAAGATATTATTGAGGTAAATTAACAACAAAGATATTATGAGGTAAATTAACAATAAAGGTATTGTAAGATTAATGATAGGAATCTTATGAATTAAATTTCAAGTTTTATTTCTTATAAATCAGTTTCTTGGCTGATAGTAATCCTTTCAGCTATTTTTACATTATAGTACCTATTGATGTAACATTAAAATAAAACTTATATGTATGTTGAGGCTGTTGCATTGTAAATTTTGTTTTGTGTTCAGCAAAGGGTGGAAAAGTATGTTCATAAGGATAGAAACAAATAAGGAATTGTGTGTATTGTATCTTTATACTGATTATTAGTAAGACCAGCATTACTGTATCAAGTTTTTTATATGACATAAATTATAGGTCACTAGTTCAGCCACACTGGAATATTGTGTTCAGTTTTGGGCTTATCACCTTAGGAAAGACATTGAATTGTTGGTAAGAGTTCAAATAACAATTACTATAATGGTGCATGGGATGGAGGGGCTGTCATACCAGGATAGGTGGAAATTCTCTCTGATTGTCTTCTCTTGAAAAAGAAGTTATTGAAGATCTCATTGAAGCATTTAATGTTTTAAAGGGAATTGGTAATGTTCATGATTAACTGGTATTGTTCATGATTAATTGGTATTGTTCATGATTAATTGGTATTGTTCATGATTAATTGGTATTGTTCATAATTAATTGGTAGTGTTTATGATTATTTGGTATTGTTCATGATTAATTGGCAGTGTTCATGATTAATTGGCAGTGTTCATTGTAAATTCATAGTATTCATGAGTAATCCTTAGTGGTCATGATTAATTGGCAGTGTTCATTGTAAATTCATAGTATTCATGAGTAATCCTTAGTGGTCATGATTAATTGGCAGTGTTCATAATTAATTGGTAGTATTTATGATTATTTGGTGGTGTTCGTGATTAATTCATAGTGTTCATGATTAATTGGCAGTGTTCATGATTAATTCGTAGTGTTCATGATTATTTGGCAGTGTTCATTGTAAATTCATAGTGTTCATGAGTAATCCTTAGTGGTCATGATTAATTGGCAGTGTTCATGATTAACTGGTATTGTTCATAATTAATTGGTAGTATTTATGATTATTTGGTGGTGTTTATGATTAATTGGCAATGGTCATGATTAATTTGTATTTTTCATGATTAATTCGTAGTGTTTATGATTAATTGGCAGTGTTCATGATTAACTCGTAGTGGTCATGATTATTTGATAGTAGTCATCATTAATTGGTAGTGTTCATGATTATTTGGCAGTGTTCATAATTAATTGACATTGGTCATGAATAATTGGTAGGGTTTATGCATTATTTTTATACTTAAAAGAAATAATAATAGTGCAATGGGGCAAAAATATAAACTTTGGCAAGGTAGGAGTAAACTTCATCTGAGACTATTTTGGCAGTTGGTATTTGGTATGGATTGCCTTTTAATGTTGTAGATGCAGTAAATTTAAATGAGAGTAAGGGAAAACTTGATAATTATATGAATCATAATGGCTGACTTTTAACATCTTTTTAAAATTCATTTCTTTAATAGTTTTAGTTTAGGTATAGGTTTCATGTTGTTCCAAGACATTATATTATTACAGGTAACCAGAATTCAGAATGAAAATGCAATTTGGTCCTGGCATACATACATAAATTTTAGTTTTGTATACTTCTAATGCATTTTATATGCAAGATTATCTGTAGTTACATTTAATTCACTGCTAAGCCTAACCATATAACATTTTAGATGTTAACTCTGATTAAGGTAAGGTTTATGACACCATAATCCTGAGTATGAGAAGATTTGAGACACTAAGCTCCTATGATTTCACAGGTTTATAATAATATAACTGAGGTAAATTTGCTATTATTCTAAAATTAGTAATAATATGATTGATATAAAGTTGCTATGATTCTACAAGTTTAATAATAATATGATTGATATAAAGTTGCTATGATTCTACAAGTTAATAATAATATGATTGATACAGAGTTGCTATGATTCTACAAGTTAATAATAATATAATTAATATAAAGTTGCTTTGATGCTACAAGTTAATAATAATATGATTAATATAAAGTTGTTATGATTCTGCAAGTTAATAATAATATGATTAATATAAAGTTGCTTTGATTCTACAAGTTAATAATAATATGATTAATATAAAGTTGCTTTGATTCTACAAGTTAATAATAATATGATTAATATAAAGTTGCTTTGATTCTACAAGTTAATAATAATATGATTAATATAAAGTTGCTTTGATTCTACAAGTTAATAATAATATGGTTGATATAAAGTTGCTTTGATTCTACAAGTTAATAATAATATGATTAATATAAAGTTGCTTTGATCTACAAGTTAATAATAATATGATTAATATAAAGTTGCTTTGATTCTACAAGTTAATAATAATATGATTAATATAAAGTTGCTTTGATTCTACAAGTTAATAATAATATGATTAATATAAAGTTGCTTTGATTCTACAAGTTAATAATAATATGATTAATATAAAGTTGCTTTGATGCTACAAGTTAATAATATGATTAATATAAAGTTGTTATGATTCTGCAAGTTAATAATAATATGATTAATATAAAGTTGCTTTGATTCTACAAGTTAATAATAATATGATTAATATAAAGTTGCTTTGATTCGACAAGTTAATAATAATATGATTAATATAAAGTTGCTTTGATTCTGCAAGTTAATAATATGATTAATATAAAGTTGCTTTGATTCTGCAAGTTAATAATAATATGATTGATATAAAGTTGCTTTGATTCTACAAGTTAATAATAATATGATTAATATAAAGTTGCTTTGATTCTACAAGTTAATAATAATATGATTAATATAAAGTTGCTATGATTCTACAAGTTAATAATAATATGATTGATATAAAGTTGTTATGATTCTACAAGTTAATAATACTATGGTTGATATAAAGTTGCTATGATTCTACAAGTTAATAATAATATGATTGATATAAAGTTGCTATGATTCAAGAGGTTTCTGATAACATGACTGACATAAGGTTGCTATGATTCAGTGTGTTTCTAATCTTCTATGATTCAATGTGTTTCTAATAACATTATTGACATAAATCTTCTATGATTTCACAGGTTCAGTAATAACATGATTGATCGTAGATCAGGAAATGCTACATTAGATGTTTATATCAAGATGTTGGACAAAGTGAGTGTTTATTAAATAAATACATTTTTATTAGTATATATGAATTAAATACAAGTTAAAAATAGTGATTTTTTTCTGTTTTTCTTCCACTGTTAGTTTTACACTATTATATCTTTGTTTAAATTTAAATTTCTTTTTTAACTTTTGTTTTCAGTGTTGACTAATGGTAATTTTACTTTCTTCAATATATATTGTCCTCATATAATATTTCATTATTACTGTGTGATTGCAGAACAGCTGACCACTTTTACATTTTGAATAAGTTCTGTTTATAATGGAATCACAATTACATTATAGATTTAGGTGATAGTTTAGGTTTAGTACGAAGGTTTGGTTGAATTAACCTGACTTAATTTGTTTTATGTGTTTTAGCAGCCCCCTCACATCTTTTGTAAGTTAATGTTGGTCATATTTCTTTATAGAAATGCATTATTCCACAACGATTAAGATATTACTACACTCCAGTTGATCAAACTACCTTCAGGTGAGTAAAATCTAATTTTAACAAAATTCCATTTGTTCAAACAGTGTGTATATGATAATTCATATATGTATCACTTCAAAAGGAATGTTAGCATTGCTAACAAGATGTGTGAAAAACTTTACTAACCAAAGAGTTGTGTGAATCTCTTTATATTGTTTTTGTGTTTTGCAATCACCTTGCACATGTGTAAAAATGATATTTGTTGTTTAGAAGGTTGTGCATTTATATGATCCAGATATCAGTGTTTAGACAGGCTATACAACACACAGTAAACAAACTTGGCAGGGGTTTAGTTTAGAGAGAGAAGTCTGATGAATTCTCTCCCCAAAGGGGTGGTTAGGAACGTTGTAATTCCTCTTCGTCCCCTCATGTGAAAGATTATTAAACTGGGTGTTTACCTGTTTTTCTTTGGCTTGTTTAAGGTGATGAAGTGAGGTAGGACAGTACTGAAACTGACGCACAAGAAAGGAGAGAGTGAGACAAAGGAGGCATAAGGGAAGTAAGCCATGCCAGAGCCCATTATCAGAATAGCCTGAAGATATGAAACATTAACTCAAACGGCACCACTCGGGGCCAGGCAAGGACGTTGCTTTGGCTGGAATCTAAAGATCCAATACCAGAGATTTAGGTGGGTGTGGGGGGTGAGGTTGGGAACAGAAGTACCCCGAAAAAACCCACTTTCATGGCCTGTGAGCCAAAAACTTGACTTAGATCGTGCCCAAAAGTATCTGGAAAGAAAAATCATGATTATTAATACATTTTAGAATGAAAAAGGAAGCAAGTGGATTAAGGCAAAAGTATAGAAGTGGCTGGTTGTAACTTGGAAAACTACTAGCTGTAGAACAGGTAGGAACTTCAGGTTGAACTTGCATTCACACCTGATGCCCAGAGTTGATGGAGAAAAACATGAGTCTGGTGGTGAGTTAACTTGCTGTTTTTCTTCGGGAAATTGTTCTTTGTCCGTCTGGGATGATTTGTTTCTTCTTGCAATTTTCATTTGTGTCTTCTGAGTGATTGTGGACTGGTTCTCTGTTTGAACTAACACATCGATAGTTGTAAAGTGAATGGTCTGAGTCTGGTTGGTGGTTGTGTTCCATGAAGCTGGAACTGAGGTCTGGCAGGAACTATAGCTTGTCTTCTTTGGATTGTTAAGTCTTGACATGTTGCTAGCAGTGGATGTTGTCAGCATCGAAGTTGAGTTGCCTGAATCTGCTTTCTTGTTTTTCCTGGTTGGTTCTGGACTTATCAGTATTTCTGTAGTTTACAGTTGAAAGTTGTTCACTGATTGTCTGGGCAATTTATTAGACCACAAGTCGAGAGGTCAGCAATACGGGTGTTTGGCACTGAAGTGAAATATGTGATAGTAACACCCATTAAGTAAAACACAGTCAACACTATACTTCGAGGTTGTCACTATCTTCATGAAGTAAGTAGGCAGGTTGGTGTTTCGAGAAAATTCAATGTACAGCATGTACCATGGCCTGGATTTTACATTCTATGGCTCGTTTGATTTTTTCTGGTTGAATGGTTGGGTCAATGCCCGTGAGGAACACAGAGAAAAGGCTGACAGGACTTTTAGGGCAGGAACATCGAACTTTAATTTCAGTGTTCTATGGTTGACATATATATACTTGATCAGCAGGTGTAGAGGGCTGGATGAGAATTCTGCCCAATGAAGGATTCGGGTCCTGGAAGGGTTGATGGTTGCCCCTGCCTTGGCTTGGGCGATGAGCGTGGCAACTTGTAGTGGCATAAGGTGCAGCGGTAAACCATCAAGACTGGTGGTGTAACTGACATAGTTTGTCCTTGCGTCTTGAACAGCATGATAGCAGAGATATCAGCACGTCTTGGTTGCTCGGTGAGTAGTGTGGACGTCCGACACTGACCACCCTGTGTTTAGCAGGTTGTGTTATTTATATGATCCAGTTACCAGTGTCTAAACAGAGCGTGTGATACAGGAATACACAACCTTCTAGACAACAGGTGTTACTGTGTGTTGTATAATACCTGTTTAGACACTGGTAACTGGATCATATAAATAACACTGCTAAACACAGGGTGGTGGTGTCGTCACACTACTCACCGAGCAACCAAGACGCTGATATCTCTGCTATCATGCTGTTCAAGCAGGACAAACTATGTCAGTTACACCACCAGTCTTGATGGTTTACCGCTGCACCTTATGCCACTACAAGCGTTCATGCAAGCCAAGGCAGGGACCATTCCAGGACCCTTGGTTTCATTGGGCAGTGAATCTCATCAGCCCTCTACACCTGCTGATCAAGTATATATATGTCAACCATAGAACACTGAAATTAAAGTTCGATGTTCCTGCCCTAAAAGTCCTGTCAGCCTTTTCTCTGTGTTCCTCACGGCATTGACAACCATTCAACCAGAAATCACGAGCCATAGAATGTAAAATCCAGGCCATGGTACATGCTGTACATTGAATTTTCTCGAAACACCAACCTGCCTACAGCATTACATCCACCACTATACTGGTACAGATATGTAGATGACACGATTGCAGGATTCACATCTACAGAACACACACTTAATTTTTTCAATCACATTAACTCTATACATCTCAACATTAGCTTCACATGTGAACAGGAAGAAAGCAATCAAATATCATTTCTTCACCTCAAAATTACAAGAACCAATACACAATTTTAAACAGAAGTCCACCGAAAAATCATCCATACTGGACTATACATTCCTTGGGACTCAGCACATGAAACAAATAAAAACTCAACATACTAAGAAACCAAATAAACACAACCATAAAACTATGCTCACCAGATAAAATTAATGACAAATTAGACAAAATAAAACAGTAATTTATAAAAATCAATAAGTTTTCTCCACAAACCGTAGAAAACATTACATGCACACACCTAGATAAATAGCAAAATTAACTAACAAAAGTAAATATACCCCACGATTTAAAAAATCACAAAACCATATATGGCTGCATATCATATATTCCCAACATCAGCAGAAAAATAACCAACATTTGGCAAAAACTGGTAACAAAATATGACATCTCAGTTAATACCAAATTTATTCAAAAACCAGGCACAAAACTAAGGTTTACACTATGTAAAAACTACACTGACAAACACCACACCAACATTATTTATAAAATACAATGTGATAACTGCCACGACTTCTATGTTGGAGAAACAAGTAGAAAAATGGAAACCAGATTCACAGAACACAAAAAATCACCTTCACACGTTTTTAAACACTGCAAATCAAATCAGCACAACATAACCATAGAAAATGCCCAAATACTAAATAAAGAAACTAACATAAATAAATGCAAAATTAAAGAAGCCTTTCTTATACAACTACTCAAGCCCAAAATAAACCAATACAAAGGAACATCTTTATATGTATATTAATAAATATAATGAAACATCTAAGCACATCCTCTACATTCCTATACTCAATTACACAGCTGCCTTCAAACTTGTGGTCAGCTACCAGTCACTAATCCTTTCTTTCTTTGTGAACCTGACAATGACCAAAGAAGGTCGAACGTTGTTTTCTCCTTGAGTGCTTTCTCTACCCATACCAGCCATTTTTACATATATATGTGTATTTTATCATCCAGTTATCAGTGTTTAGACAGGTACTATACAGCACACAGTAACACCTGTTGTTTAGAAGGTTGTGTTTTTACAGCAGTTATCAGTGTTTAGAAAAGTGTTACACATCTCATTTTCTCTTAAGTAACCAGAAATAAGGAGAACAGCTAAGATTAGGCTGTAAGTTTCTGTTACAATGTTAATTAAGTTTAATGGAACCTAATTAGTCTACATTTCAATTCTAGCAAAAGTTGAGTTGTAAAACTAATTAAAGTTCAACAGTTTATTTATACTCTTCTGTGGTGAAATTCTTCAGCTTGGTAATGTTTTTGATATTATTTTTTAATATATCATTCTGTATAGTTTTTTTAATAATATGATTTCTAAAAGATTGTTTCAAGTTTATGGTTACTATTTTTTATTCAATAGTGTGGCAATAGTGCTTCCTGAAAACAGAAACTTCCACTTAGAGGCAAAAGGAATGAATTTGACAAAAGGAGGTAATTTAAACTGTGATTGTTAAACCAACTAGCGAATGTATGAGAAAGAAACAGTATTGTATTTCCTGTATATTAACAATATCATTTGCTAAAATTAATAACACACTTCAAACCATATTAGATTATTAAAGAGCTTACACTGATGCCATTGTATATCTAACCATATCAAATTACTGAAGAACTTGCACTAATGGTATTATATATCTAACCGTGTCAGATTACTAAGGATCTCACACAAGTGGGATTGTACACCTAACCATATGATATCACTAAGGAATACATGTTAATGAGCTTCCGACTTAACCATGTCAGATTTCTAAGGATCTCACACCAGTGGGATTGTACACCTAACCATATGATATCACTAAGGAATACATGTTAATGAGCTTCAGACTTAACCATGTCAGATTTCTAAGCATCTCACACCAACAAACATATTGAATTTTAACAAAAATATTCATCAGTCACAGTATGATCACATGCACAACACATGGGTAAGAAACAGCTTTTAGATACTACTCACATGAATTCTCAAAAAGATTACTGTGTTTTATATTCTATCTGATTAAAGTTTTACCGTCAGGATCATTATGTCTAAGGTAGTTTTAAATACTGTATGTTTACTGAGAATATTAACAATAATCTATATGCCAGTGGCATACGACAGTTTTAAAAACTGTGTGTTTACTAAAAGTATGAACAATAATCTACATGTCATCTATATGACAGTTTTAATGACTGTGTGTTTATTAAAAGTATGAACAATAATCTATATGTCAGTGGTATACGACAGTTTTAAAGACTGTGTGTTTATTAAATGTATGAACAATAATCTATATGTCAGTGGCATACGACAGTTTTAAAGACTGTTTGTTTACTAAAAGTATGAACAGTAATCTACATGTCAGTGGCGTATGAAAGTTTTAATGACTGTGTGTTTACTAAAAGTATGAACGATAATCTATATGTCAGTGGCATATGACAGTTTTAAAGACTGTGTTTACTGAAAGTATGAAGAATAATTTATATGTCAGTAGCATACAACAGTTTTAAAGACTGTTTACTAAAATTAAATTAAATCAACCTGGAATGAACAAGTGGAAACAGTGTTTTTGTAATTCATTATAATGCTTAAAATCTTTCTTTTTATTTTGCTATTAAATCTAACCAATTAAACCTTATTCTACTAATGAAATACGACTTTCATATTTCTATAATGATTACTTTATGTAACAAGTATGTAAATGTTTTAATGCTACACTTGTATTTTTTAAATTAATAGTTCTTACAAATGTGTATGTTGATTTTTGTGTCTTTACACAGTATTCTTAACTGATCAGTTTTTTGAATTATTTTATTAATATAATGATATCTCTTGGTGTACTTAGGACAGGACCTAAATGAAGCAGAAAAGGAAGGAGTGTTAATATCACCTTGGTACGTAAATAGTTAATAGTGTGGTAAATAAATATCTTGTATACCTTGAATGTAAATTGTTAACAGTATGATAAGAAAATATCTTGTACACCCTGAAAGTAAGTTCTTAACAGTGTGATAAGTAAATATCTTGTAGAGTTATGACAGAAAATGTTTGTACCCTCGTCCCAAGTGGTTTTGCTCATCACTCAAAAAAGCATCACGAGTAGGCTACCAGAAGTATAATATATCATTAATATCATACTAACACACATCTACATAAATTTTTATGTAAATTAAACGACAAATAAACTGTTTATAAACAAATAACCAAAAATAGGAGGAGCAGAAAGTGTTTGTACAGTTTAGAACGTGTGAAAAAACTGATATTCCTGTAAATATTTTGTTTAGTTTGGCGAATAAACTACATTATATCGTTCCAGAACTAGACACTGGGTTCATAATTATTGGAATTTAGCCAGCAAAAAATATACTTCCGGCAACTTAGTGCCGTCTCTGTCATTATCTGTTTGATCATCATGGCAAACAGGAAACAACAGTCCAGTGATTTAAAGAACTGAATTATTGTAAAATACAAGTCTCGTGTGTTCCTTTTCGGTATTGCTGTACAACTTAATGAGCCGAAATCTACTGTTCAAAGCATAATTGCTAAGTTTAAGCTTACAGGATCAACTTCTAACCTCCCTCGTTCCGGATGCTCCACCAAAATTCCAGAGAACCAAGAGGAAGGTTTTCAGAGAAGTTAGTAGGAACTCTCATTTAACACGTAATGACATAACTGGTAATGGAAAATGGGGTTGAAGTAAGCACCTCTACAGCTATGAACATGTTATGCTCTCCTGGGTTCAAACCATGCCATCCTCGTTAGAACTCCATATTTAAAGCCTGTTCATTTAAAAAACACGATTGAGGTATGCAAGAAAGTATGTAGATAAACCCTTTACCTATTGGAAGAGTATTCTTTGGTCAACCAAGACTAAAATAGAGCTTTTCGGCCACAATGATGTTCACCATATTTTCCATAAGAAGGAGAGCGAAATCTTCCAAAGAACACCGTCCCTACAGTTAAACACAAAGGTGGCTCGATCATGCTATGGGGTTTCTTCAGCTCTTCTGGTGTAGACAGCCTTCGCTGCATCAATATAATCATGAAAAAAAAAGAAGAATGCGTTGATATATTAGGCACTTATATCTAGAATGATGCTCGGAACATGCGGCTTGGGCGTCGTTGGATCTTCCAGCACGCAATGACCCTAAACACACATCGAAATATGTGCGATACTGGTTGCAGAGGAACCATATAAGCGTTCTGGAGTGGCCATCACAGTCACCCGATTTCAACCCTTAATCAACTTAATCATGAAGCCTTAATGGCCAGTTTTAATGTCATATCCTCTTTACAGAAGTCCCAACCACTAAAACCTACAAGATAGCCTTAAAACTTTATATCCACGACCCTAACTCATCAATAGACATTCCCAGCAACCAGTTAGCAACCTTCATAGAATTCACCACGATGAAAACAAACTTCTTGTTCAACAACCATAACTATATACAAACAAATGGCCTAAGCATGGGCAACCCAGTATCACCAGTTCTAGCCAATATTTTTATGACACAAGTTGAAATGCAAGCAATTAACATACCATTGCATCCACCACTATATTAGTACAGATATGTAGATGACACGACTGAGGGATTTACATCTAAAGAACACACACTTTAATTAATTTTTTCAATCACATTAACTCTATATATCCCAACATTAATCTCACATGTGAACAGGAAGAAAGCAATCAAAATTCTTAACCTCAAAATTACAAGTACCGATACACAATTTTAAAGCAGGAATCCACCAAAATATCGCCCATGCTGGACTATACATTCCTTGGGACTCAGCACATGAAACAAAACAAAACTCAACATACTAAGAAATTAAATAAACAACCATAAAATTATGCTCACCAGATAAAATTAACGACAAATTAGACAAATTAAAACAATACTTCATCAACAGCAACACATTTCCTCCACAAACCATACACAACATTATACGCACACACCTAGACAAAAAGTAAAATCAACTAACAAAAGTAAATATACCCCAGGATTTAAAAAATCAGGAAACCATATCGGCTGCATGTCATACATTTCGACATCAGCAGAAATATAGCCAACATTTGGGAAAAACTAGTAACAAAATATGACATCCCAGTTAATACCAAATTTATTCAAAAACCAGGTACAAAACTAAGGTCTATACTATGTAAAAACTACACTGACAAACACCACACCAACATTATTTATAAAATACAATGTGATAACTGCTATGACTTCTTTATTGAGAAACAAGTAGAAAAATGGAAACCAGATTCAGAAAACACAAAAAGTCACTTTCACACGTTTTTGAACACTCCAAGTCATATAAACACAACATAACCATAGAAAACACTCAAATGCTAAATAAACAAACATAAACAAATGCAAAATTAAAGAAGCCTTACTTATACAACAACTCAAGCCCAAAATAAACCAATACAAAGGAATACCTTTATACCTATATTAATAAATATATCCAACATCTAAGCATGCCCTCTACATTCCTACACTCAATTACACAAATGCCTTCAAACATTTGGTCAGCTCTTGGTCAGTAACCGTTCTTTCTTTGTAAACCTGATGATGACCAAAGAAGGTCGAAACATTGTTGGCTTTTCCAGTGCTTTCTTTACCCATATCAGCTGTTTTTACATATATAATGAGTATCAGCTGTTAACAGTGTAATAAGTAAATACCTTATACACCCTGAGTGTCAGTTGTTAACAGTATGATAAGTAAATATCTTGTACACCCTAAATGTCATTTGTTAACAGTGTGATAATTTAATATCTTGTACACCCTGAATGTCATTTCTTAACAGTGTGATAATTTAATATCTTTTACACCCTGTATGTCATTTGTTAACAGTGTAACAAGTAAATATCTTGTACACGGTGAATGTCATTTGTTAACGGTGTAACAAGAAAATATTTTGTACACCCTGAATGTCAGTTGTTAACAGTATGATAAGTAAATATCTTGTACACCCTGAGTGTCAGTCATTAACGGTATGATAATTTACTATCATTTACACATTGAGTGTCAGTTGTTAACAGTGTTATAAATAAATGTGTTGTGAACTGTGAGTATAGGTGAGTATATTTCAGGAACGTATACTTGTACACAACAAAGATCAAATACTGTTACTGTGAAAAGTTCTGTTTAGAAACCAAGCTCCCAGTCCATGTATATTGTGCAGTCTGTTACATAATCAACAGTGGAAATGTTGTAGATAGCAGCATCAGTTGATGATTTAAGATTTAAACAGCAGCTCTCTGCCAATAGGAGGGTAACATATCTTCCTTGAAAAGTAATCCCTATGAGAAGTAGTTTTAAAAAAAAGGCTTTCACTTTCCTTTGAACTCTGAACTCTATTAAAATATATTGTTTTAAGAACTTAACGTGTGTGTGACTATTATTTTAAAATTTTAATTCATAATGCAATCTTTCTTTTATTAATTTTATGGACTTTAAATAAATTCTAAACATTTCAGTTTGAACTTTGATTAAGGTTATTGTCAAATTGATTCTTGAAATATGTAATGTGAAGATACATTTTCTATAGTTTATGATAGCACTTATTTGATAGATTTTACCTTGTTTTATGGTAGACATGTGGGTTTTGTTAAATACCAGGATTAACTCTCAGTGTCAGTACATCACATTATAGTGCACATATTATATGGTTACATTCAATTTCTAAATTTATATAAATAAACTTGGCATGAAAGCATAGTTAATGAATTAAAGCTTGATATTATATAAGTTCATAATTTGATAGGACAATATTTTAAAAATTGTTAAGGCTTGTGTTGTATACAGAACTCTTCACATAAGTAACACAAGGCTGTAGGTTTTTTATCACACAAAGAGATAAGTATCTGAAATATATTTTAAATAAGGAAAATGTTAACACATGATATCTCAGTCAGTAGTACTGTGTTTGTACACCCAAGTCACATCATGATAAATGAATATATATCATTTGGTGGTTTTAATATTATCACTTTTGTTGTAACGTTTTTTGGACGAGATTTAAAACTTGAGAGCTATTCACTGTTCTTGTTCAAGAGACTAAAGGGTTATGTTTAATAACTGAAATGAAATGTATAGGCATGAATGTCAGAGTCACATAAACTGTATATTCAATGTGAGTTAGCCTTCAGAACTAGCCAGTCATAACCAAGAGATGTGGTGCCAGGTTTAGTTAGGCACCAAAGAGTGATAAAAATTGTAAAACATCTAACCAGTATTTATAAAGATAAAAATAAAATAATGGCAGAAGTGGTGGGAAGTAAGGGAAAATTATATGAGAGCATATATCATATTATATATCATATATATATATATCATATATATATCATAGTATTATATATCATATATATATTATATAATATGTATCATATATATCATATTATATATATATATATATATATATATATATATATCATATATCATATTATATATCATATATATATTATAAGTATAAGTGCATGTTTTGCTTAAATCCATCTTTAAGTATTAATTATATTTGGAAAACAGGCCCTTCTGTTGGGATGAAATCATAGAAGGCAACCAAACTGTAGCTCAGCAGAATCTTTCAGCTACATTGAAAAGCCAACCTAGTAAATGTAAGATGAAACTTTCAGTTTTTTTCTTTCAAAATACCATTTAAGTAATAAGAATGAAGATAATAATTGAAATAAACAAAACATTTCTTCCCACCATTTTTATTTTTGTTCTTGTTTTGGCCAAAAAATGTAAATTAATTGTTTTGAAACAGTTTTACTTATTAGCTACAAATGATTTGTTAATATTCTTATTTACACTAATTTTAACCCTACCTTGAACCTGACTAAAGGCATCTAGTGATCACTTGGATTTGAACATACTAACATACCAAAGTTTTCTGAATACATCGATATCTTAAACCTAGAAAATAATTTAGCTTCTGAAACTGGTGTGGTTGCATTTGTTATTTTTATAACAGAAATTTATTTGAAATATACATTTATAGATTATTTAATAAGGACAAAGTAGTAAAGAGATGGGGAGGAGTGGCTCTGTATATAAAGTGTGAGTTACATCAAGTTGAAGTTGAGAATATTAAGAATAATAGTAAGAATACAAATGTATTTGGTTTCTGTTAATGGATGAACAAGGGAAGAATTTGCTCTTAGTAGGAATTTGTTATACCAGTTGAAACTGATGAAATTAGTGGGAGTAAGATTTCATCTGTTAATAAAGTCATAATTGTGGGTGATTCTAACTCCAGACATTGATTGGGAAATGTTACAGACAAGCCATGTGGAAGGAAGGTTTCTGGAAACAGTTCAAGATGGATTTCTTCACCAACTGGAAATAATACTATTTTAAATTTATTGTTAACTCTTAATATGGAAATAGTTGAGATGGTGGAAATTGGGGAACACCTAGTTACAAGTGATCGTTGTTGTATTAGGGTTTGATGTTTTGCTGTGTATGGAAAACAGGAATAATGATATTTTGATTTCAAATTTCAAAAGCAAACTTGTAAAGAATGCAGCAAGAATTACCTGTTGTAAATTTGGCTGCTGAGTTATTTGAGACACTGAGCAAATATGAAAAATATTTCAATATTCAAAACAAATATATTACTTACAAAAGAATATGGTGGCTGTAATTAAATAACCAAATTGGTTCACAAAGAGTATAAGAGATAAAATTAAAGAAAATCATCACAAATTTATGAGATTTAGATTGAATGGTATTATAGAGATTTGAAAACAATTATAGAAGATCAGTAAAGTTGGTCAAACAGTAAATTAAAACACAAAGGATGTGTGAGAAAAGGTTGAATGAAGACATAAAAGGAAGAGTAACATTATTTTAAAATGTTAGAATATGGACAGGCCTTGAGAGATGATAAAGGAAGTTTTTAAAATATTAGAATGTGGACAGATGATAAAGGAAGGCTTCTGTCTGATGGCTGGGTTATTAAATTCTGCTTTCTTTAGTTTTGCTAATACGTCCTAAGCAGTGTTCCTCATCTTGAACAATCGACAGATGAAAACAAAGTTGAACAAGACGACTGCATAAATTCTGAGCTGGTTAAAATAAGACTGGAAAGTTAAAGTATTGTTAAGGTTCTTGTACCACATAATACATCCCTGAGGGTTTTAAAGATTGGAAGCCACAATCTTTACAAGTCCCTTAATAGTGGAAAAGTACCAACAAATTGGAAATTAGCTAATGTCACTCCTATCTGAAAGGAAGATAATAAAAGTTGTCCCAGTAATTATAGGCCCATTCGTCTTAAGTTAATCATGGGAAAAGTTTTGGAAAGTCTGTTAAAGATGCTTCAAAAGTCATTTGACAAAATTTTGATTTTATTGCATTGACAACATTGTTTTGACATCCTTCAAAATGGTTACTGCTCATGTAAGAGTGCAGACTTGGTGTATCTGGATTTTAAAAAAGCATTTGACAAGGTGCCACATAAATGGTTTTTAAATAGAGTTATTTCTACACATTTGGGTAAATTATTAAAAGAGTTGCCACTTAAAAAACTACAGGT